>NW_008685830.1:0-3626 GCF_000695815.1 Acanthisitta chloris | reverse complement strand
CCCTATTTCTCTTCATAATGGGGGAAACAGAACAGCAAATTAAGAAAATAGCAAACATAATTCATATAGCCTCATCCTAAGAAAGCTTACAACCACAATTAACTTTACATAGAATGAGTTGCTTAATTGAACTCACTGGGAATATTCCCAATAGAAAATGCAAGTATGTGTGCCATTTCTTCCAGGATCACAAGAGGTAAGGGTGATCTGTAATGAAAAAAAAACCTATTCCTTTTTTTTCAAATTTCTTACCCTTAATCAAATTTCTTAATTCTATATTTTTGTGGCTATAGCAACATCTGGTGGCCAAATAGAAAAATGCACGTCCATCGTATAAAATATATGTATTTTTAAATATAAACTGCCTTAATTGCTCTTGGCTTTTTTTAAGTTAACTAGAGAAGAGCCAAAAATTTACCTTAGGTAATTCTCAATAACTTTAAAGCCATTACATCTCTTATAAATTCTTTATATTCTTACATTTTCCTCTCTCATCTGTCCTCTCTGGCAAGTGCTTGCATACTATGAAGTGCTGGTCATGGTGTATCAGTCCACTTTGACAAAACTGTAGAAACACCACACAAATACTAAAGCTGCACAGTTAAGTAGACAAAAAATAAGAATCTAGCATAAATAAAATTGTAAAGTTAGTTAAGAAAACGATTTAAAAACTCCTGCAGGTTTGCTCTCCACAGAATCAAAACCTTAAAAGAACTCAAAAGAAACACCAAAAATAACCACTGAAGGGCAAGTTAGCCTGCTAGGGTGACTGAGTGATCAGTATGCTGACAGGCATTCTTTATTGCTTCATTCATCTCCTCTGTGTGAATTTTTTCTAATTCCTATGTAATTGTTCTCTCCTTTTTATATTCCCTTTATTAGAATATCTGCCTTATAGTCATATCTGTTTAGAACAATAAAAAAGGGCATTTAATTATACGAGTCAAATGCAATTATAACTGTATTTACTAAAAATGCTCAATGAATATATGAATCAATATTAATATATTGGCTAAAATTATAACTTTCTCCTCCAAGTAGCAAAGCAGACAACAAGGAGAGGTGCAATGCTGGATCTTGTTCTCATCAACATGCAGTAAGATGTGTGGGACCTTCACAACCTAATTGGATACAAAACTCTCCTAATGCAATACTTCCCTCATTGCACCTCCATGCAGAGATCTGAAGTGGTCAGCAAGCTGTCTATCATTGTCTGCAGTTTTCAATAACACCTATTTTTTTCAGCTCTTACTGCAAGAAATAATTGCAAGATGCAAGTTCCTGGGCCTGGTAAGTCAATAAATCAATAATTCACATACCGTCTACTACAGCAACACACTGCCTCAAGTTATCCACTTCCCAAACACTGATCAAGGATACAACTGTCTTTCACTGAAAAATTGCAATAAAAGAAGACACTAGCAGGAAAGTAGCATGCCTGAGGCACTCACACATAAAAAAATATTCTGAATTTACATGCACCAGCAGCTTGATTCAGGTACTGCTTTTGCTGACAAGCCCAATGTCCTCCCAACTACCTTCTCCCCAAAGCTCCAGAATGGAGGACCTGTCAAAACCTCCAGAAAGTCCTTTACTTTCGACTTCCTTCTCTATGGCAGGTGTAACCACTTCAGCTTCACAAATAAAAATATGGGGCTTGTCACCTTAGGCATGAAGAGAGAAATTCAAAGCATTTCGATGAGAAGAGGCAAGATCCTGGATCCTATCAAAGTATCCACCTGCGGTCATCCACCAATTCCAAGGTCTTTCATGGGGACATTATACATGCCAAGCTTTATCACCTGGCAATGCTTTCAGGGATTTTAAAAGCCTTGACACAACCACGTATAAGACTCATTTTTTAATGAGTCTTATATTTCACCTTTGAGGTGCTGAGAACTTGCAAGTATAGACAGGAAATGAACTCAGAAACCAAAAGGAAGGAATTCAATGGAATCATCTCTGTATGTGTAAGACAAGACTTGATAGTGCTGGTATTTTTCATTTGACCAGTTGGTATAATCAGCAGGCAACATTTTGGGCACAAAACCCCTCCTATTAGTGTGAATTAGAAACAATACATCAGAAGACCAAACACAAATTACTGCTGTAAATGGGAGTCTAATCACACATGTGCTAGTAAGGCTGTTCCCTAAAGAAGTATTGGTGCCTCTTGAGAAGGTGTTAAGTTAAGCATGTGAGAAAAAGGTGGTTATATCCCTAAGGGAAAGCCTGAGGTAGATTTTATTCTGTAGAATATCAAGCGGCTAACAGGATGGGGAAAAAAATGTCAGAAATCTCATTTCACCCCTAACTTGGTGCATTTGGTTGACTTAGGAGCATGTGCCGGTTTTAGCCGGGATGGAGTTAATTTCTTTTATTATTTTTCTCTCTCACTAGCTAGTATAGTGTGGTGTTTGGATTCAGAGTAATAATACTGTTGATAGTACACTGATGTTTGGGTTTCGCGTAAGCTGTGTGTATCTTAAATCAAGGACTTTTTTTTCTTGTGTCTCATGCTCTGCCAGCGAGAAGGTACACAAGAAAAGCGCGAGAGAGCATAGCTAGGACAGGTGACCTGAACTAGCCAAAGGGATATTCCCCACCATGGCACGTCATGCCCAGTATATAAGCAGGCAGGGTCCGATCCAGGGGGAGGTTCAGGGTTGCATTGATCCATGGGTGGGGAGCAATTGTATTGTGCACCACTGATTTGGGGTTTTTTTCTTTCACTTTCTATTATCCATTAGCATTTTAGCTCGTTCTGCTCTTTATTATTAAACTGTTCTTATCTCAACCTACGTTTTACTTTATTTCTCCACCCCATTCCTCCAGGTTGGGGGGCAAGAGGGGGGAGGAAGGAGTGTGAGTGGCTGTGTCCTTCTTGGCTGCTGCCTGGGATTAAACCACAGCAGAGCTTCATTTCCCCAACTTGTCTTCGTGGGCTTCACTTGAAGCTCCTGCACCAGCCCTGGGGTCACACTGCCCTCACTGTCATGGTCACAGCCACCGCTCAGGGAAGGCTTGCTGCCCTGGCAGTGATAACATGGGGTTAAAATGTTTCTAGAATCGTGGGAGCTAAAGTAGGCCTTAGTGATGAGAATGGGTATTGTCTTAGTAGAACGAACCTAGACCTGTCTACCTACCTGTATGTACCCACCTGTATAATAGATAGTTATACAACAATTATGGGAAAAGAAACTCAAACTCAGGCTTGGGTGAAATCAATTTACACACAACAGAACAATAGCAAAGTAATGATTAACATATGATTATACAATAATTATGTAAAGAAAGGGTATAAAAAGGTATCCATCTCGAGTCCATGTCGGACTCAGATTTGGGGTTGTCGGCACCCCTGATTCCCAGATCTCTTCAATAAAAGCACCTGCATACAACTATCCAGTGATGATGTGTTTTCCACGCTAACAGCAGAGCACTCACGCTCGAGAGCTCCGCTGATGGCGACAGATGTGCTTTACAATATACACACACAAACACACGGACACAGACCGAACTCTTCAACCCTTAGCGCCGAGCTCTGCATTTTAAACTCCCCTTGTTTTATTTTTCCCCCACACTCCGCGCCCAGCGCCGCGGCCCGCGGCGGCCGGAGGAGGAGGAGG
>NW_008685829.1:0-313 GCF_000695815.1 Acanthisitta chloris | reverse complement strand
ACCCTGCACCCCAGTACTCTGACCTCCTGCACCCCAGCATCCCAGCACTCTCGCCTCCTGCACCCCATCACCCATGGACCCTGCACCCCATCACCCATGGACCCTGCACCCCAGTGCTCTGACCTCCTGCACCCCAGAACCCAGACTCCCTGCACCCCAGCACCACTGAACCCTGATCCCCTGCATCTGAGCACCCATGAACCCTGACCTCCTGCACCCCCAGCATGCATGGACCCTGATCCCCTGCACCCCAGCACTCTGACCTCCTGCACCCCAACATCCATGTGCTCCAGCACCTGGCACCCCAGCACCC
>NW_008685828.1:3677-3930 GCF_000695815.1 Acanthisitta chloris | reverse complement strand
TTGTTCTTTTCCACACTAGGAAAAGCAGGGGGGGGAAAAAAAAAAAGGAAAAAAAAAAAAAAAAGGGGAAAAATAAAGAATGAGGCTGGAGTGGCAGAGCAGAGCAGACTGGGCAGGGCAGCCCCTTATGTAATTCCCAGTTTGTGGATTAACAGACAGCTCTTCCTGCCATTCCCAACTCCACACAGTGACGTGCAGGAGCGAATCCCTGGAGCAAGCAGAGCTTCATCCCCAGCAACACCATGGAGCTGCT
>NW_008685828.1:0-3186 GCF_000695815.1 Acanthisitta chloris | reverse complement strand
CGTGTGTGCTCTGCCTGTCGGGGCAGGAGGAACTACACAGCAGCAACTTGTAGCTACAAGCTCACCTTCAGCACCTGCCCAGCTCTGTGCTGGGCAGGAACTCCAGCAAAAAAAAAAAAAAAAAAAAAGGGGATTACTTACTGCTTTCCCGTTTGCTGGTGGGAAAGAAGGAGGTGCAAGAACCAGGAAGGAAATAGGAGCACGAGCTGAGCTGAGAGTGGGTAAGAGGGAGTTAAACTGCTGCGCTGGGACGCTTGGGAGCATCCTCTGCCGGGGGAAAATGCCAGACAGCAGTGCTTCCTGCAGCAGGGAGAGGTTTCTCCAGGGTTTCAGGTGGGCACAGGGGTGGAAAAGAAAAGGAATATAGCCCTGGAGGTGCTGGAGTTCTCCTGCTACACCTGCGAGGAGGACACAGCTCTGCACATGATGGGACTGGAGAGAGCCACTCGAGCTGTCACAGGGAGGTCACTCTCCTGCCACTCCAGCTGCACACATTTTTCCAGGGATGGGCAATGCCACGGTGTTGGAAAGCTGCTGATTGCCAGGGGATCTGCAGCTCATCTCACCAACGTGGCCTTGGCTCCCACCTGCAGCCTCGGGGCACTTTGCACCAGTTTCCAGTTTCTCGCACCTTGTCACATTAAAGCAGGAGGCTGAGCCCTATAGTTCCCTTCCACCTGCAGCCTGAGGCTGCTGCAGGCCGTTCCCAAATCCCTCAGCCAGCTGGGGCTCCGAGGGAAGGAGCCTCAGTGTGATTCAAGTTGCTTTTGCTTCGTGGAAGTCACACCCAGGCTCTGCCACCGGAGCCGGCAATGACACCAGGCACGCAGGGAAACTGAAACTGCAGGGGGAAGCTGATCTGGGCAGAGAGCTGGGAGAGAAACTATTGTCCCTGGATACTTGCAGAGGATCCCAGTGCTTGTGTGACCTCGTTTACTCCTGCTGACATCCTCCCAGGATGCTCCAGGCACAGGTATGGACACACAGCTCACACCGGAGGCAGCACCAGAACATGCACCAGGTTGGATCAAAGGGTCGTGGGATTAGGGACAAACACTTCCCTTCATCCCCAAAGATTGTCTGTCTTCCTCCCTTTCCCTGAGCTCTGCTTGGCAAAAGGCTTTTAATTACAGACTGGAACCTGCTCCTCAAATTTGAGGTTGAGAGCGAAGTTAAAGCAACTGTTCAGCGCTTGGACCAGGCAAGATAACGAGTTGGGTTCTAATTGCTCACCACACAAAGTCTCTTCTCCCAACAAACTCTCCATCGTGAGACTGGGAAAAAAACCTCCAGTGTCAGTTTTAATCAAGATTAAACCACAGTTCTCAAGCATTCAGGCTCTGTCTCAAAAGCAAACCAGGAATTTCACAGGCTGCTCCCTGGATTTTTAGCTAGGACACCTCCAGATCATCAATTCAGCAGCAAAACCCACAACTGGGGCAGGATTTGATCCCCCAAACCACTGCAGTGCCTTGATGGGAACATAAATTTCCACCCTGATTTGCCTCCCATGCCTACATTCATATTCCCACGCAGGGGAAACAACTGGAATCTTCAATTCTGCTGCAAAAAGTCACCAAACACGAAGCAAATCCATTGCCCTGCCCGTGCAGAATTAATTCTACTCAGCACCTCCACGGAGCAGAGCCCATGGCACAGCTAGAGATCCCCCCAGTCATGATCCAACAAGGTGAAATTCAAGGGTAAAAAAAGAGTTACAAGTTAAAAAAAAAAAAAGAAAAGGCCTAGGAAGAGTTGTAGAGCAGCAGAAAGGGAAGAATTACTTTCATTCACCACTAAGTTTCTGAAGAGCTCCTGACTTGCAAAACCCTCCCTGGAGTTACTAATGCAATTAAGGCTTGGTGGAAAAATCCCACCATCTCATCCATGTTTGGGTTGTGCCTCCTCACTCCCTCTTCCACCAGAACAAGCCTAAACAGGGGCCAGGATGAATATTAAACAAGAATGGCTCCTCTCTAATAAACTCTTCAGTTTCTCTCTTGGGTGTTTTTCAAGCAGTTGAAATGCACCAACTCCAGCAAAGCATCAGGAATTCAACCCTGTCCCTTCCCTGTGCCCACAGACTCCCAACTTCCAACCAGGAGCAGCAGATTTCAGGAAGTAAGATGTTCTTAGAAGAAAAACCTAACCAAAAAAGCAACCCAGACACATTCGGAAAGCGACAGGATGACCTTTTAGCTCCATTGCTAAGCTGAGCACAACCTCAACCCTCATTAGGTTGTAAATTCTCTTTGCAGGCAAAGCCTTTCTCTCCCCATGCCTATAAAACAGTTATTATATAAGTTATGGGTTTGATAGGCAGGACAAGGAACAACTCAGGGAACAAAGCTAATCTTGCAACTCACACTGGCAGCAAACTCTTTGCAAGAGTCCTTGAGCCTAGAGAAACTTTGGCTGCACAACCTCCTGCTGCCCTGGAACTAAGGGTCTCCCCGAGCTGGGAACGCAGCGAGGCAGGAGGGGCACAGGGAGTCACGTTGGCTGTGGCTGTACAACAGGAACTGTTGCTTTCAACATCAGCACGTAGGGATTGACACGTCCTGGTTGTGGGGCTGAGTCCTGCTCCATGCACAGGGCACAGGGCTTGGCACAGGAGCAGGGAATGGCCTGAGCTGGGAGGGACCCACAAGGTGCAAATCCAACTCCTGTCCCTGCACAGACACCCCAACAATGCACCCTGAGAGCATTGGGCAAACACTCCTGGAGCTCTGTCAGCCTTGGGGCTGTGACCACTGCCCTGGGGAGCTGTTCAGTGCCCAAACACCTCTGGGGGAAGAACCTTGTCCTGATCTCCAACCTCACCCTGCTCCAGTGCCCAAACACCCTGTGGATGAAGAACCTTCTCCTGATCTCCACCTAAACCTCTCCCAGTGCTCCAACACCCTCTTGGGCAAAAACACCTTCCGATACCCAACCTAACCCTGTTCCAGTGCCCAAACACCTCTGGGGCCAGAACCCTGTCCTGATATCTAACCTAACCCTGTCGCAGTACCCAAACCCCCTCCGAGCAAAGAACCTGTCCCTCCTATCCAGCCTAACCCTCCTGACACAGCTCCACAAACCAACTTTTTCCCACGCTGCTGGAAAAACACACCCCGGGAATCCCTTTCCCAGCTCCCAGCCCACGGCCCCAGCAATCTACCCACGACTTTACCCCCTGCCACC
>NW_008685827.1:1593-1872 GCF_000695815.1 Acanthisitta chloris | reverse complement strand
ACACAGCTTCACTAATTGGGGTGAAGATCCTTCTTAGCAGTACTTGGCAGAAAAAGCAAAAACCTGCCACATTCACTGTGAGTATTTAGAAAGGACTTGTTATTTGACAGACTGATGAACTGGATATCACTGAGGAACTGTAATAAAAAACCACTGCTGTATACAGGACTTGAGAAAAACAGATTTTTTTTTCAAGTATTTGTAATAATGTTAGAACAGATGTGTGAAGCAGCACAGCCAGAAACTGATGGGTTTATTGTTTTTTATTTCATTGACCAA
>NW_008685827.1:0-1568 GCF_000695815.1 Acanthisitta chloris | reverse complement strand
AATAATTCATTTTCCTTGGTGTGTAATATTTCTGTCCAGCCTATAGGCTTTGTTTTCCTGATTGTATCATTGAGTTTGATTTATTGGCAATAGATTATCTTGTTTCTTTATGTCAAAGAGGTTTAGGCACAGTCTAACCTAGCATTGTCATGAAATAACAGCTGAAAATCCTACTTGCATCATGTTCTTGATGCAACAGTTGGGCTTTGTTCACATTTGTGTGATAACACCATCCTTAGAGCTATTAAGACTGGATAAATCTAGTGGTCATCCTGTATCAGGTGATAAACAGAAAGCTGGATAACTTGATTAAATTAATAAGATTTTCCAATTTTAATGTTTCAATCTTTTTTGTTAGCTTGGGAAATTCCTTTTTCAGCTGATTTCTGAGTTGTATAAGTTATTAAACATTGGCTATATTTGCATTTTCCCCATTTATAGGCCATTTGGATCCTGGCTTCCTTGCAGGTGGCAAAACATCTGGTAATGCCCAGACCAATGAAGAAATTAACATCGCCTCCTCTGATAGTGAAATAGAGATTGTTGGAGTTCAGGGACATGCCAGGTATTAATTCTTTTTTCTTGCTCTAATATTTCTTTGTTTTTATCAGAATATCTGTACTGCCAAAATTAACAAAGAAAAAAACTGCTGACTTCCACTTTTGTAGTTATCCATCCATGACCAGTGACCAAAAGGTAGCAAAATGTTGCACTCTTTTTTTCCTCTATTCTGCTGGTCATGGTGATATCAGAATGTATTTTTCTTTAGAACATTGCCAACTTGATAAGTATTCATAAGGTTGTGATTCGATATCAAACATTAACAGGCTAAAGATATGTATTACTAAAATACCAAATATTGAGATACCAAATGTATATACATCGGGAATTCAGATATCAAAGGCGTAGTATGAATATGCAAATAAAGAAACAAAAATCACAAAATATTTGGAGTTGGAAGGGACCCATCAGGATTATCAAGTCCAACTCCTGGCCCTGCACAGGACATTCCTGAAAATCACACCATGTGCTTGAGAGCATTGTCCAAATGCTTCTTGAACTCTGTCAGGCTTGGGGCTGTGACCACTTCCCTGGGGAGCCTGTTTCAGTGCCCAAACACCCTGTGGGGAAAGAACCTTTTTCTAATACCTAGCCTAAACCTCCCCCGACAGCACTTTAGGCCATTCCCTTGGGTCCTGTCACTGGTTGCCAGAGAGAAGAGATCTGTGCAGCCCTTCCACTTCCCTTTGTGAGGAAGTTGTATGCAGTGATGAGGTCTCCCCTCAGTCTCCTCTTCTCCAGGCTGAACAGACCAAGTGACCTCAGCCACTCCTCATATGGCTTCCCCTCAAGGCCCTTCACCATCTTCCTTGCCTCCTTTGGACCCTCTCCAATAGCTTTATATCTTTCTTATATTGTGATGCCCAAAACTGCACACAGTATTCATGGTGAGACTGCACAACCGCAGAGTACAATGGAACAATCGCCTCTCTCGACTGGCTGGTGATGCCTTGCCTGATGCACCTGAGGACATGGTTGGCCCAGGTGTGCTGGTTTGAAAGCAAACC
>NW_008685826.1:0-2077 GCF_000695815.1 Acanthisitta chloris | reverse complement strand
GGCAGAACCAGGTGAGCAGCAGCACAGGTGGGACCAGGGCACAGTGCAGCACCCCCAGCCCCTCACTCAGCCCCAGCAGATGGTCGAAGCGCTCGAAGGTGTCACAGGAAGGCTCCAACAGCCTCACCTGAAGGAGAAACTCCACAGCTAATCCCACTCCATAGGGTGCCCAGAGCCCGAAGAAGAGCCAAGTTGCCCCCGCTCCATCCTTCCATCTCTCCCGCAGTTGTGGCATGGCCAGCGTGTGGCCACCAGCAGCCCCACGGGCAGCAGCAGGAGGAGGCAGAGGGAGAAGGCCACGTGCAGCAGGTTGGCAGGGGAGAAGATGCCCACGCTGCGACGGACACAGCTGTTGGCCATGGAGCCACTGGCCAAAGCCACTGGGGTGGCCAAGGGCAGCGCCCCAAGCCACACAGCCACGGCCAAGCGGCGACTCCGCGGGTCCCACTGTGCCCAGGCACTGCTGCACGTCCCTGTGCAAACCAGCAGAGCCTGCACGAAGAGGCTCCAGTGCCAGAGGAGGTGGGTGAGGCGGCACAGCCCCTGCCCAAGCTGCCAGCCCTGCGCGACGCCCAGCGCCAGTGCTGGCAGCAGAGTGGCAAACAACCCCGTGGCCAGTGCCAGCTGTGCCACCAGTGCTTGGACCCAGCCCTGGGCACCTCTGACCAGTGCCACCAGCACTGCCGCAGTGCCCAGCATGGCCAGGGCACAGGTGGTGGCCAGGAATGATGGGGCCACGCGCTGGAAGAGGGCACAGTAGGGGTTGTGGCAGGGAGTGGCATCATAGGCCACCATGGTGGCATTGTCGCCCTCGTAGTCATCGTAGTCAAAGGAGATGTTGCTCATCATCTCCTGGAGGTTCCCAGAGTTGTGGCTCTCCAGGGCACTGGGGCTCTGTGGATGGGGGGGGGAGGCATCATCCAGTGCCACATCCTGTGGCATTGTCCCCTGGATGGGTTTCTGCTCCCTGCTGAGGAGTTGCCCCCCCTGCCAGCCCCGGGCAATGGTCCTTATCAGGGAGGAACATGCTGGAGGCACAAGGGACTTGGTGGCTGATACCCACGGGGGCAGGATGGACCTGGGCTGGCCCCATCTGCTTCCAGCCCCAAAGGAGGGGCACAGACCCCCATGGGTGGGTGCAGACCCTACTGAGTGGGCACAGATCACCAGGAATGGGTACAGACCCCAGTGGGTGGGTAGAGACCAGTGTGTGGGTACAGACCACAGTGAGGGGGGACAGACCACAGTGGGTGGGTGCAGACCAGTGGGTGGGTACAGACCCCACCAAGCTCTGAGTGAGCCCATGGCAGCAGCACATGCTGTGAGCTGTGATCCTGCTCAGCACTGAGCACCCCTGTCACTCCCCTTAGCATTGGGCACCCCCTTGGCCCTGCTCAGCACCAGTGCCCCCCCCCAACAGGATGGGACACGGGCAGAGATCAGGGTGTGCTACTCACCTGCAAGATGCAGTTGCCCATCACGTGTGTCCCAGGACAGCACTTGCTCCTCTGAGTCTGGGATCTCTGGTGGGTGCTGTGGGTGGGCCTTGGGGTTCAGGGGCACCCACTCAGCTGAGCCCACACTCCAAAGGGCACCCACTCACCCGGAGCTGGGGTGCCCAGGGGAGCCTGGAGTGCCCACTCCACTCAGCTCCTCTCCTCCCGCTCCAAAGGGAGGTGAAGAACTGGAGGCAGGAGATAAGACCTGCCCTGGGCGTGGCACTACCCCCCCTGCCAGGCCCCAACGGAAATGGGGTCCCTGAAGGAAATGGGGGAGGTCACTCCTGCCGGGAAAGCCTGAGCTGCAATTTCTCGGGCAGGAAACAATCAGCCCTTGGCAGAACACAGTAAATTAATTAGGAATTGTCTTTCCAGGCTGTGTGGATGCTCCTGGCTCAAAGCTCTGGTATGTGTGGAGGTGTATTCCAGGAATGTTGGGAGGGTGTGAGCCCATCCAAAGTGGGCACAGGGGGTGGGTGGGCAGTGAGGGAGCCTGTGGTGTCATCCTGCTCCTGTATGGCATAGAATTCCATGGCTTTTCCATAGGAGGAGGGTCCTGGGGGGGTGACCTTATGGAA
>NW_008685825.1:0-314 GCF_000695815.1 Acanthisitta chloris | reverse complement strand
GTCACTGATTTTTGGGGTCCCCCAGGTGTGGGATGTGACCACCCAGGACCTGTGTTCGGGCTCAGCCTCTCTCGACGCCTTCCGAGGCCTCGTGTTTGTCGGGGGGTTCAGCTATGCCGACGTCCTGGGCTCGGCCAAGGGTCAGTTTTGATGGGTCTGAGCCCCCAGAGAGCTCCTCATAGACCACCCAAAACCCCCCAAGGACACCCCCAAAATCCCCCAAAACTGCCCCAGGGCTTTCAGCTCTGCTGATGTGTTGGGCTTGGCCAAGGGTGAGTTTTGGGGGGTCCCTAAGGGATTTGGGGGATCCCTAT
>NW_008685824.1:0-864 GCF_000695815.1 Acanthisitta chloris | reverse complement strand
GGCCAGGCCCTACCTCTGTCCCCTGACTTGACAACAGGTCTCAATCAGTTCACCTTCCCTATTTAAGCACCTCCTCCAGAGCCAGATTTTCAGCTCTGCCTAGGAAACCTCTCAAACAGTTTTGAAAGACTTTCTTTGTGTCTATAGGGAAGAGGATTCCCCAGCTAAAGCCTTCCTTCCAGAAAACACCTATCCTCGTGCTCCCAAGACATGGAGTGCTAATGGCCTGGCCCAGGCAGCTCACCTAGCAGTACAGGATGGCTTTGTCCTCTACCTTCACTGCACGTGAGGGGTGGAAGAGTATCTCCACTTCCACAGCAGGCTTGGAGGCCTTCAGCACACCTGAAGCTTGATAGTGAAAGTAGGATGCCAAGTTGCATATCTTGGTACCTGCACTTTGCAGCGTGAAACTGTGGAGAAAGGGAAGGAACAAAGACCTCTGCAGTTAAAAGCACAGACACCACCAGCACAGCCAGGACTTTACATAGGATGTGAAAAAACAGCAGAGTCCAGCTCTGCTTGGGGAATCCCTGATCTTGACACAGAATGCAGCCAACCACAGGGTGACTGCAAGACAACCTTGACACCAACATTTTTCATTCACTCCTTTAAAGAGTCTCAGAAAGAGAAACAAGCCAACCTCTCAAAGGAAGGCAATGAACCACAGCAGTGAGTGGCTGAAATGTCTGGGCTCCTCCTTTGGGTCCCTGCTGAGCTGTGCCTGTGAAGAACAGCTGATGTGTGCCTGGATTCTCTATTTAAATAGTTGAGATTACAGCTCCCAGGTTTAGTCTTTACCCAGACCACGAGGTCGCCAGCATGGGAACAGGTTCTAGTCATGGACAGAGGGAGAATGCAGGCCTG
>NW_008685823.1:0-445 GCF_000695815.1 Acanthisitta chloris | reverse complement strand
GGAAAGAAAAATGGGGGAGGAAAGAGAAGGGGAAAAGGGGAGGAAAGAGAGAAATGGGGGAGGAAAGGGAGAGAGAAATGGGGGAGGAAAGAGAGAAATGGGGGAGGAAAGAAAAATTGGCAACCAATCTCTGATAGTGCAATAATGTGTGTTACTTGAAGCAACAGCAAATTTAATACAAAAGTAAAAGGAAACAAAAACAATCAGACAAAATGGAATTATCTTCTTTTTAATGCCAATAACAACATCATAAAATCCAGATCCTTTCATGTTTCACAGACTAACATTCCTGTTCTGCCACTGAAACCAAGAAACTGAATGCTAGTTGGACTATCCCTAACACTTATTGTCTGGTGTCATATAGAACAGGGAATCTTTTCGTTGCATCTCTCAGCATTCTAAAATAAAGCAGATATTTTGTTTTGAATAGAAATTTTGAGATTTA
>NW_008685822.1:14182-17017 GCF_000695815.1 Acanthisitta chloris | reverse complement strand
CCCCCCCGGGCCAGCAGCGCTCGCTGTGTCCCGGGATCCGCGGAAGGGAGGAGCGATGCTGCCGTTCCGGGGCGGGTCCGAGCCGAGCTGAGCCGAGCCGAGCCGTGCGGGGGGCGATGGCAGCCACCAAACGGGTTCTGTACGTGGGTGAGTGGCAGAGCCGGGGGCAGTGCCCGCGGAGCTGCCCGCGGAGCGCTGAGCGCTGTCCGCCCCGCAGGAGGTTTGGCGGAGGAGGTGGACGAGAAGGTGCTGCACGCAGCTTTCATCCCTTTCGGAGACATCACCGACATCCAGATCCCGCTGGACTACGAGACGGGTGCGTGGTTGGGATGCTGCACCCGCTGGAGCATCCCTGGGATGCGATTTTCCCACGGGTGGGATGCGGTTTTCCCACGGGTGGGATGCAGTTTTCCCACGGTTGGGATGGGGACCACTCCCCTCCTCCCCTCCCCGTGTGTGTTTTCTGCCCGTGACCTTTCACTTCTCTCCCTCCAGAAAAGCATCGAGGCTTTGCCTTCGTGGAGTTTGAGCTGGCAGAGGTGAGGAAGGGGAAAATGTTGGAGCTGCTCGGTGCTTTTCCTGCCTTGGGGTTTTTTGCTGTTCCTCCAGCTTGTCCAGCAGCAGTTACCTATCACAGCGTTGGATCACTCTCCAGCAGTGGTGTTCTGCTCTTCCAAGTTCCTAGTTTAACCTTTTTAATTTTCTTTCTGCCAGCCCAAACTTCTCCCCTTCCATAGTCCCCCTGGGTGGGTTTCTTGGCTTTATGGGTAGTACAGTCTGTCATATATTTGTCCTCTTATAATTTATCCTGGGCTTCATACACAGATCTCTCCTCCTCTCCCAAGTGCTGGGGTCAGCAATAAAGCATCTTAAGTAAAATAGGTTTACTGAGTGATTGGAAGGTGAGACCCAGTTCCTGGTTTGGATGTGGTTCTTGCAAAATCCATCAGTTCATACAACCCTGGGATAGATGAGGTTTAGGAAGATCTGTCAGTCTTTTTTTTTGTAGTGCAATGCTGGGGCATGGCTGTGCTGAGCCTTGTTTTAAAGGGAGAGATGACAATAATGATTTTATTTTGCTTTTTTTTTTGGCAGGATGCAGCAGCAGCTATTGACAACATGGTATGGATCCTGTTCCCAGTTGCCCACAGAGACCTGTGTGGGCTACAGAGAGGACACAACCTCTGACCTCTGCAGGGGTTTGGGGGGGCATGGTGATTTTTTTTACCTTTTGGTGTGCTTTGTTGTGCTTTTTTTTCCCCTCTACAGAATGAGTCTGAGCTCTTTGGCAGGACAATCCGTGTGAACTTGGCCAAACCTATGAGAATTAAAGAAGGATCATCCAGGCCTGGTGAGTTGGGGCCTGGGAGGGGGAGAACATCCCTGTGGATGTTCAGAGCTTTGTGAATAAGCTCAGGTGTAGCTTTTGGGTTCAATTCCTGTGCTCTGACCTTTCCTTTTGTGATCACAGTCTGGTCAGATGATGAATGGCTGAAGAAGTTTTCAGGGAAGACTTTGGAGGAGAACAAAGAGGAGGGAGGAGCAGAGGCCCCCAAAGCAGAGGTGCAGGAGGTAGGAAAACCAACCAGAGCTGTTATCCCTGCTCTCCCAAAGACTGAGAGGATGAGGTTGCCCATCTCTGGAAGTAGAGCAGAGCAATGTCATCTCAACTTGCTTTCATTTCTTTTCCTGCTCAGGATGAGCCTCCTGCCAAGAAATCCCGGGTCAATCCTCAGGTTTACATGGACATCAAGATTGGGAACAAACCTGCAGGGCGACTGCGGATCCTCCTGCGCTCGGACGTGGTGCCCATGACTGCAGGTGAGGAGAAGGTTCAGCCTCCCCTCTGTGGTGGCTTCTAGGTGTCACACAGCCCTCACCTCTCCTCCCTTTGCCCTCCACAGAGAATTTCCGCTGTCTCTGCACCCATGAGAAAGGTTTTGGCTTCAAAGGCAGCAGCTTCCACCGCATCATCCCCCAGTTCATGTGCCAGGCTGGTGACTTCACCAACCACAACGGCACCGGAGGCAAATCCATCTATGGCAAGAAGTTTGATGATGAAAACTTCATTCTCAAGCACACAGGGCCAGGTAAAACCATCTCCAGGCAGGGCAAATGGCTCAGCATCATCCAGGGGCCACAAATGAGGTGTTTTGGCTTAGACCACGTTGATAGTAGCAGCCCCTGAGTTATTATCTGTGTTGGCCAGACGTGTCTGGTGTGATCTGTTATGATTAGACTGTTGTGTTTCACCAAGCAGAAATGGCTCATTCTCTCTCCATCTACACAGTTAGTTTCCCATAATGGAATAAGAATTTCAAAGCTGCTTTCCTGTTTGATTTTAAGGGAGGAATGTCACACTGTGACTGTGCAAAGCAGCACCAAGGAGGTTTAGCTCCATGCAAACAGCTTTGCTGTTACTGCAGCTAAAAATAGCTGAGCAGCCTGTGCCCCTTTCCATCTTTCATGCTTGCAAGTATTTCTTGATGTAATTGGTTTCCAATAGTTTTTGTGGAGTTTGCTGTTTAGAGGCTCTCCCAAATCCAGCAGTTTTGTAGGCCATGGGAATGGGTCTGGGTTGAAACAGCATCTTGTGCTGGAGTTTCTTGCTCCCTTCCCAGACATAACACTGTACTCTGATCCCAGGGATGGTATCAATGGCAAACTCTGGCCCAAACACCAATGGCTCCCAGTTCTTCATCACCTGTGACAAAACAGACTGGCTGGATGGGAAGCACGTGGTGTTCGGAGAGGTGACAGAGGGAATGGACGTGGTGCGAGAGATCGAGGTAGGTGTTGGCACCAGGCAGGTCAGGCAGAGCCAACCTCCTTCCT
>NW_008685822.1:11825-14161 GCF_000695815.1 Acanthisitta chloris | reverse complement strand
TGCTGCTTTTTTTCTCCAAGGCTCAGGGCACCAAAGATGGGAAACCGAAGCAGAAGGTGATCATCTCAGACTGTGGGGAGTGCCCATGAGTTTGGCTCTTGGGGGAGCCTTGGCCAGGAGGGATGGAGAAAACCAGCCAGGAGGGGCCAGCCCAGTGCCACCCTCAGCAGTGCCCAGTCCTGCAGCTTTCATCAAACTTCCCCTGCAAAGCTTGGCATGAAGTTTCCTGCTGGCAGTGCTGTGGGTTCTGACCTTCCCAGGATAAATCACTTCCCAGCCTGTGCTGCCCAAGCAGGGCTGGTTCTACTGCTGTGCTCCAGAAAGACTTTATGTTTGGTAAAAATAAAACCTAGTTTTAAAAGTCCTGAGGACCCACCCCTGAGGTCTCTGCTCTGTGGTTTTGAGCAAGGATGCTTATTTTTTTTGCATTATTCCCATGCCTAAGTCCTGGCTCCAGGGGAAGTTTCCTGTGCTAGGCAAGAAGAGCAGAGCTGAATCTTTCATGCTTATTCCACACTGGGATCTCATGGAGATGTTTTTGGCGTGTCTGTGGCTTTGTAATGTCCTTTCCCATCAGCAGAGGGAGGCAGGTCCCTGTCTGGCAGTTATCCTGCTGGGAAGCTAGCCTGGTCCAGCTCCATCCCTCTCCTAGAGGGAGGATGTTTACTGGGATGTAGAAGCAGGAGAACAAGGTTGGGACAAGAAGCACTGGGAAATGAAGGAGCCCTTTGGGTGATGGAGGAGGAAAAACCCAAAGTGATGAGAAGCTGTAGGAAGGGGATTTAATTCCCAAACTCCTGGATAACCACATGGATTTATGGTTCCTGTTGTGGGTAGCTCTGGCCATGCATTATAAAGGTGACCACAGCAGGGGCAAGTGCTGGATTTGGGGTTTCCTGTGAAATGATGGCAGTGGGAGGAAGGGACATTTGGCTCTGAGGTGACAGGAGGGATGAGGCTGCTAGGCCAGAGAGAAGGATCAGGTGTGTGTTGAGTTCTGGGGATCTTTGGAGGAGCTCATGCCATTGGGGATTTTTGGCTTTGCCAGCCTAGCTGCTCCCAGATCAGGGAATGTTTGTTTTCCATAAGAAACAGTTGCTTTTGTTCACTTGCTGGTTTTCCACCCTGTTGGAGGGTCACACATTTGCCCTACACCTGGGCCAAGGTTTGATACAGGCACTAGATGTGATTCCTGACCAACAGATGAACCAGCCCAGTATTTCCCTTCCTTACTCCCTTCTTGTTGTCATTTAACTCTCAAATCTTTGAAGACATCCCTTGCAGGTCCCTCCAGCAGCACCTGAACCAGGGAGAGCCTGGAGTGATGTAAGCTCTGGGTGTTCTCTCATGTCACACAGAGCCATGATCTCACCTTGAGCTGCATTTCAGGTAGAATTAGCTATCCAGGACCTTTTCTTGGGTAGCTGAGCATTGACAGGGAGTAAATTTTTCTTATTTGGGTGGATTATTGGGATTTTTTACTGGCTACACCAGGCTGATTATTTCTCTAGCCACACAAGATTCCCTGAGCTGAGACCCAGGCCAGGCTTTCCCCTTTGAAATCAGAGCAAAATAAATGATTTATGTGTGCAAATAACCTAGGGAAGCTTCCTGGGGCTGAGGCCCACGGGAAGCATCCACGGTGAGCACAGCCTGACCTAAAACTCTCATTAAATAGGTACAATTTTAGCCTGTTCTGAGTATTTTTTCATTGCGAAATGGCCTCAGAACAGAGCACAGTTGTGTGTGACATTAACAAACAAAGGGCAAGAGAAACTCCATGTTTACTTTCCAAACCAGGTGTTTATTTTATAACAGTGTCCTAGCTCAAGATGGATAGTTGAATATTTCCAACAGGCTGAGTTTGGTGAACTTTAGGTAAACAGGAGCTGCTTAATTGGCTGATGATAGTTTCATTAAGGGCAATTAAAAGCACTGGGTAGAGGTGGGTTAGTTAGCAATACACAGCTCAATCCCAGAGCAGCTTGGATGTTGCTTCTTCAAACTGCCTCCACCATTGGCTGCAGCAGCACGAGGGGAAAACACAACAGGCATGGACAAAACAGACACAAACCCAGCCCCAAATCCTCTCTTTCCTAAATATATATATATATATGTTTGTAGATATCTGTGTGTCTCATGAATTGGGGGGAGAGAATAGAAGGTTTATATTATTTACATCCACTTCTAGGAAGGGGTGGGAGGAAGCTGAACGGGAGCCAGCAGTGGCTCAGGGGGCCAAGAATGGCATCTTGGCCTGGGTCAGGACAGTGTGGTCAGCAGGACCAGGAGGTGATTCTGGCCTGGACTCCGGTGAGGCCACACCTTGAATCAGG
>NW_008685822.1:0-11502 GCF_000695815.1 Acanthisitta chloris | reverse complement strand
GGGAGGTGGTGGATTCACCATCCCTGGAGGTTTTCAAGCTGAGACTGGATGTGGCACTTAGTGCCATGGTCTGGTAACCATGGGAGGGTTGGCTTGGTGATCTTGGAGGTCTTTTCCAACCTGGTTGATTCTATGATTCAATGACTTATTAGTACTATTTGTCATGATGAGTGGACTTTGATGCAGCCCATGGAATTCCTCTTGCACACACACACACAGCAGAAACCCAGTGTCCCATTGCTTTGGGGACATGGGGTGGGACAATCAGGGAGGGAACACTGAGGGATCATAGAATCATAGAATTTAAGGGTTGGAATGGACTCTATAGATCATCTAGTCCCAACCCTCCTGCCATGGGCAGGGACACCTCACTAGATCAGGATACACAAGGCCAAATGAGGATGGGATGTTCAGGGATGGAAATGGACCATTGAGGGATGGAAATGGGACCTGTCTGTCAGTGGCAGCCGCAGGATTTCACCACCATGTTCCGATGCTTCTTGAGGATGACGTTGTTGTTGCTGTCGTAGTAGAGGACAGAGGTGGCACTGAGCTTGGTGGGGGCACAGCACGCCTTGGGCACGGCCTCAGGCTTCATCAGGTGGACCTGGGGGATGGATGGAGCCCGTCAGTGAAAGCAAAAGTGGTTCCAGGCAGAAGAAAAAAAAAGCATCACACCAACTCAACTGCAAAAATCCTGGGTGAATGGGGAGATTATTTCCAGCTTTTTGCAAAAATATTTATTCTATACTCCTGCTGCAGTTTATATTGGATCAGGGCTTGTGGCACTGCGTGGGCCAGGCAGCCCCTTCATTAATTTGGGATTTCAGGGCCCTTTTCTCACAAAAATAGACAAATGACTAAACCAAAATACATCAGGGCAGCACAGGTCGAGCTCCGCTGTGGGTGGAGAGTGCTGGATGCTGTTGCAGTAGAGATTCTCCTCCCCAAAATTTAACATCTTCCACTCAGATCTCAAGTACACAACACCTCTCTGAACATGCCTTCCCCTTTGGCTCACTCATTCCCTGCTCAGGACTTGTGTTATCCCAGAAATTCACAGTGCAGCATCAGCCAGAGGCTCTGAGGCTGCTGGACACACTCAGCCCTCTCTGGCTGCACCCAACATGTGCAATTAATTTATGGCAGGGGCAGCTAAGCTCTCCCAGTTCGGAAGTTGGGTGTTTTTGCTGTCAAACCCTGCTATTTGCAGCACAGCCTGGGGCTGGCACAGCTCCACAGCTGCCTTTGCCCTGGCTCTTCCCAGAAGGGCTGGATCCGAGCGCCAGGTGATTCACATCCTGCCCAAACAGCTCCTTTTTGGGCAGAGTGTTGGGTTTAGGGGTGCTGGGTGGGTCTAAGGGGGAAGGAGAACCCTCCCTGGTGCTGTCAGGATCATTCCCAGGCTTGGATGGATCCTGGGATCTTCATTAATGGTAAAAATTAAACCCTGCCAGGTGACACCTTCAAAGGCTCAGCCCAGGGCTCGGCGCTCCCTGTAATTAACCACGAGCACTGGAGCTGGTGTGGCTCTGCCATTGGGAAACCAAACACTCACAGGGCAGGAAATTCCAGAAATTAAAGTACTGGCTGGGATGTGGGGTGGGTTTGGGAAAAAAAAAAATAAATGGGGCATTAAAGCTTTCCTGCTTGGAATATGCTGAGCCTAACGTTTGGGCACTGAGCTGCAGTGATGCTTTCCAGGGCTGGGGAGAAACCCTCGGGCACAGAGGAGGAGGAGGATGTCTGGGTGACACAGAGCCCTTGTGGGGGGAGTGGGGGGCTCCAGTGAGCCCTGGACTTGCCAGGGAAAAGGGGCAGAAAAAGAGTTTTTTGCCTCCACTGCTGCTAACCCGGAGCAGGATCATGTCAGCCAGAAAAAATCAAGAGATGGAGAAGCTCCAGAATTACAAAATCCCCCTATTACACCCTTCTGGCTCAGGCTGATGGGCAGAGCTGGTGACCTGGTGACCCCTGACACTTGTCTCTCTCCATGAATGCCTTGAACTGCTGTTTTCCATGGAGTCATAAAATTTGAAGGGTTGAAACGGACCTTAGAGATCATCCAGTGCCAACCCCCTGCCCTGGGCAGGGATACCTCCCACCAGCGCAGATTGCTCAAGGTTTTATCCAACCTGGAATGAACACTGCCAGGGTTGGGGCAGCCACAGCCTCCCTGGGCAACCTGTGCCAGTGTCTCACCACCCTCACAGAGAAAAAAAACACCTTCCTGATATCTAATCTAAACTTCCCTCCTTCAGTTTGTTTTTGGCTTGTTCAGTTTGGGGTTTTGGCACCTCCTGGTGAGCCCAAGGTGTGGGTCAGCCTGTGAGCACTCATCCAGATGTGCAAGGATCCATCCAGATGTGAGCATCCCATCCAGATGTGTGAGCTCACACTAATGCTTTACTGGGATCCAGAGCTGAACTTCACTTTCTGACACAAACACCCTCAAACCCAGCCATGCTCACCCCAAAATCCAGTTCTCCAGCAGAACCCACTGGGCTCCTCCTGCTCCCCAGGACCCCCCAGGGCTCCCACTGTGAGTTGCACTAACCAGGGACTGCAGGATGGCATGGTTGGTGGCATTCATGCAGGAGTCCAGGGGGAAGGCACACTCCCCCTCGCAGTAGTAGGCTGAGTACCCCTGAGGAGCAATCACCCAGTCCTGCAAAGAAAAAAAAAAGGGGTTACATCCAGAGCTTCACCCTTTCTGTTCCCCTTCAGCCATTCCCCACCTGCATAAACAGCTCAACCACCTCCTCCCCACGTGGCCATGCCAGCAACAAGGGTTTAGCTTGGGGTTTTTTAGACTGAGTTTGGGGTCAGGAATAGGGTTTGGGGTTGTGGTAGGTCATGTTTGCCTTCCCAGCTCTCAGGATGGGGTTGTGAATAGGCTTCCTCCAGGCTGGGAGGGAGCCCAAGGTTAGGGGAGCATGATGATGGAGGGTTCTTTTTTTTTGCATTTACTTCTCCCAGTAGACAAGTACCAGCCAGCCGAGGTCCTGAAAGCTGACGTAGAGCTCGTGGCGTCGGCAGATCTGTCGTCCGTCCGCGGCGTGGACATCATCTGTGGGAGAAGGGAACAGGGAATGTCAGTTCCTCAGTGCCATCCCTGCACAGGGCTGGGCTGCAGCCTCTATGACTGGGTTGAGTCCAGGAGGACCAAAGGAGAGGAACCTCCATTGTTGCCCAAAGGGAAAAGTAGCTTCAGACCAGTCTATCATTTGGTATTCCAATATTGGGATGAAGGAATTCAGCCTGGGAAAGGCTAAATCCCCTAAGAGAAGTTGACCTTGAGGGTTTCTCAAACGCAATGGGCTCAGGAGAGAT
This sequence comes from Acanthisitta chloris, assembly GCF_000695815.1. Taxonomy (NCBI): domain Eukaryota; kingdom Metazoa; phylum Chordata; class Aves; order Passeriformes; family Acanthisittidae; genus Acanthisitta; species Acanthisitta chloris. The sequence continues at coordinate 8,169 of NW_008685822.1, read as the reverse complement.
GGGGCTTCCCACTGCCCTCCTGCCTGAGTGGCTTTCTGGGGCTGTGACACCTTCCCAGGGTGATGACACTTTCCCAGGGTGGTGTCAATGAGGCAATGAGGCAAAAATTCCAATATTCAGCAATCCTGACAAACTAACAAAACACCATTTCCTTGAGGGCATCCCCAAACCCTCTGCACCTCCCAAACTGCAAACAACCCCAATCCTAACAACCCAGAGCTCTTTCATAGAATCATAGAATGAACCAGGTTGGAAGAGACCTCAAAGATTATTGAGTCCAACCCTACTGTGGTTACCAGACCATGGCACTAAGTGCCACATCCAGTCTCAGCTTGAAAACCTCCAGGGATGGTGAATCCACCACCTCCCTGGGCAGCACATTCCAATGCCTGATCAATGCCTTTGCTCTGCTTCTCTTGGGTCCCAAACTGGGATTTCCAACAGGTAGGTCAAGGTGCTAACAGCAGGTCCCTTCCTCACCTGGTGTTTTCCTTGGGGGCTGCTCCATCAACCCACAAAACTCTTACCAAAAATTCCTGGGAGCTTGTTTGGATGTGGGAGGTCATTGGTCTTCTTGGGCTGGCGCCTCCTCGGGGCCTTGGCCGCTCGCGTGACACGCGCAGGGCTGGGACTGGCCCGGAAAAATGTCACCATGAAGGGTTGTTTGGAGCGAGGCCCTCGGCGCCCCAGCAGCCCTGCTGAGCCTGGGTCAACGCTGTGCCCTGCAGGGACAGGACCAGCCATGGGTTTGGTCTCAGAAAGAACTTGTTTGGTTAAAGCAAGGAGAAAAATAGAAGGATTTTGCAGTGGAGAGTTGTGGTTTTGGCATCCGAGGGGTTGGACACGCCTGGAGGTGATGCTTTGGGTGTATGACCTGCAGCTTGGAGGTGGCACAGCCACTCACACAGAGCAACTCAAGGATGGCAAATTTTCCCTTTTGCCCCTTGAGGAGAAAAACTCCTAAGGGAAGGAGATGGATGGGGCATTCCCAACTGTGATTCCATCCCCCGTGGGAGCAGAGATGCTCCAAATGTGCCTGTGCTCCTGCAGAAGGCATTGTTGGGGCAGATTTGATCCTGTGGGGAGAAGAGGGTTAATCCTCTGGCACACAAACAACAGGATCCCTCCAGGCAATGAGTTCATTAAGTGTTAATGGGGTTAATTATGGTCCATGCCATTGGGAGGCTTTTCCAGAAGGGTTTGCCTGCAAACCCAGACTTCTGGCACCCATGGGCTCTCCAGCACAGCTAGAAGTTGCAAATTGCTGTGAGATGAACCCATGGCACCAAGAGGATCCAAATCCTGGGAATTTGGCCCCAAAATGATGCCGGTAGGTTCACCAGACTCACCATCATCTGTCTCCACGTAGAGCCGCAGCCCCAGATTGTACTTCTGATCCACTAACCAGTGGTTGCTGGCAGCTGTGACATCAAACACCAACCAGCCCTCTGTCCCAGCACGCAGGTCCTGGACATCCAGCAGGAACAGGTCAGATTCCCTGTAGAAACAAGGAAAAAAAAAAGAGCAGGTGAGTAACAGCACCCAAAGAGCACCAGCAATAACTCATGGAAATGACTCCTTGGTGCCTGTGTCCAGACAGGTCCTGGTTGTGCTGGACATGATGGTGTTATCCTGGCAGCCTCCCTGGGAAAAGTGTCCTCCCACCTTGACCCAAATCCCAGGGTGTGGCATTGCTCAGTGGGAGAGTGTGGGAACAGATGCTCATGATGGTGCCACTTCCTTTGGCACTTGTATGGTGGTGGGAAGGGAATGTGTTGGAGCTGGTGCTTGTGGGGGTCCCCATCCCTGTCTCCATCCCTGCCATCTTCCTCCCTATTCCCACATCTATCCTCATCCCCATCCCCATCATCTTCATTTCTGTCCCATTCCCATTATTGTCATTCCCATCCCCATCTCCACCTTCTTCATCCTCATCTTTATCCCTGTCCTCTTCACTACTGTCCCCATCATCCCCATCCCCATCATCTTCATTCCTAACCCCATTCCCATCATCTTCATTCCCATCTCTATTTCCATCCCCATCCCCTCCCCATTATCTTCATTCCCATTCCCATCATCTTCATTCCCATTCTCATCCCCATTCCTATCCATATCCTCTTCATTCTCATCCCCATCCACTTCATTCCCATCTCTATTTCCATCCCCATCCCCTCCCCATTATCTTCATTCCCATCCCCATCTCCACCTTCTTCATCCTCATCCCTGTCCCCATCATCCCCATCCTCATCATCTTCCTTCCCATTCTCATCCCCATTCCCATCACCATCTTCATTCCCATTCCCTCCTCAGCATCTCCATTCCCATTCCCATCCACATCATCTTCATTCTTATCCCCATCTCCATTTCCATCCCCATCATCTTCCTTCCCATTCCCATCCCCATCCCTCACCTGTTGGAGTGCTCAGCAGCCACCTCATAGATGCTGATGTGGAAGCTGCTGTTGATGTGTTGAGGAACTCCTCGTGCCTTGTAGATGCGAAACTCAGCGGCTGTCACCGATTCCCCCGTGGGGACCTGGGTCAGGTCGAACCTGAACTCCTTCCAGTATGGCTTTGGTGAGAAGATGTCCCTGTCCTGCTCCACTGCAGAGCAAAGTGGTCAAGGGAAGGCTGTAGGAGACCCTGATGGGCTTATCCAAATCTACAGTTCCACATCGAGTCCCACTGACCTGATTTGTCCCTGATTTGGGGATGAACCTGTTGGCTCCAAGCCCTTCACCCCACTGAGCTCTTGGCTGCAAAATCCTCTCTCCTCTCCCAAGAGTTTTAATCTCGATACAAGTCTGTGTGTCTCCCCCATTGTTGCACACCCAACAACCTCTCAACCTTCCTTTGTTACTGATTGCAATAAAAAACCAAATTAAAAGCACAAACATTAGCTATGGGATGAGCATGGAGATGCTGCCACTCACTCCTGCCATGGTTTAGGAGCTGCAGCCTTTGTGCTTCACCAAAGGGTGAAAAACCCACACAAAAATTTGAGGTTTTGGGGTCAGCAGAACCAGCTGGAGCAGGAATTGGAGGTTTCCAACCCTTTCTTCCAGCAGATGCTGAGAGGACAGCTCAGGGTTCACTAGGGGCATCACTGGGTACCACAGGTCCTCTCCTGCCCACGAGTTTGAGGCTGATGACATTCTCAGCCTATAATTGGGGGTGGGTTATCAGGTCACTGCTGGGTAAAAATAAAACCTCCTTTTTTGACTGAAAACACCTCATTTCTGCATCAACCCAATGCACGTTGGGAAAGGAGAAGTCTGCAGATTTCTCAAGTCCATAAAGAGCAATCCAACATCTTTCTTTATGGGAAATGCAGCCCCAGACAGTGTCTCTAATATGTAATTATTTGCTTCAGATTGTCCTGTAAAAATATTCCAATCTACTTGGTCTGAATAGAGGTAAAATATATGATTCAATGTGATTCAATATGACTAAAGCTTCTCCTGCTTCAGGCACAAACCCCACGTAACCCATCCAACCTGGTGCTTCCATTTGGAAAGTAAACTTCCCAATCTAAGTAATTCAATAAAAGAAATTCATGTTTTAGATGAACTTTTAACCCATTTCAGGGGAAAAAATAATCCAAATTGAACACACCATAAAGCTATCACTCCCATTCATGGGGAGAAGCTGAGAAACTGAACGCTGAGATTTCACTTATGTATCCACAGGTCCTTTTTTTTTTTGCCTTTCTTCTTCGGTTTTTTTCCCCCTTCTTTTTTTTTTTTTTTTTTTTTTCAAATCCCACATTCCCTCCAGCTCTGGCCTCACCACAAGCTATGCTATAAAAAAGCACTGGGCCAGGAGGGCAGGGCGGATGCGGAGAACGTTTCCTGCTCCAACAGAGCAGCTGCCAACTTTGGCAGGAGGATGCTGTGGGGAGCTGGATCCAGTCTGGGCACCCCTTGGAAGGACACATCAGATCCCAAACCCACTGCAGCTCTTCCCTCTCTTCCATTCCTTCCACCAACCCATTGCTGATGGTCTCATACTCCTCAGTGATGCTATTGAAGCTGCTGATGCCTCTTATCTCTTCCAACCCCCCAAAACACAACTAGAGGAATCACCTCTGGTTTTTTGGCACTGGTAAACCCCCAGTGGGACATCCCCCAGCCAGCCCAGGGGACACTCAAGTACAGAGAAATGTCCTGTTGAGTATTTTAGTTCACTTAGTTATTTCATTAGGCTCTTGAGTCACCCCTAGCATCAGGCAAGACCCAGTCGGACTAAATAACAGCTCTGAAAAGTTCCCAAGGTGATTTTTCACCCTGAAGAAGGGTGAAAATCTTTGCTAAAGCAGCAGTTTGTCATGAAAACTTCCCATCAATGCGCTGTGGAGTTGTTGGAGAAGTCCAGGGCCAAAGGCAGAGTTGGAGCTGGTGGGACAGAAGCTCAGGGACACACCTGGGCAGTAAGAGAAATGCTAAAGGGATTGCAATTAGCTGTTCAGCTTGATGAACTTAATGAGCTGGATTTAACAGCAATCTGCCTAGAATTTGGGAGGAGAGACTGGGAGGAATCCCTGGATTCTCTGCCCCTTTACAGAGAAGAAGGAGAGGGAACACCCTTGGAGGGGCAGGACCAAGGGAGAAGCATCCCCTCCTGTGCTGCCACCAGGACAGGAACAGCCACAATGAGCAGGTTGGAGAGATTTTAATATCACCATGTTCTCTGTCAAATTATAAACAGCTGCTAAATTACAGCTCTGCTCGGGGGAGAGGCTGTGGCAGCTCTGCAGCAGCCAGTGGGTGCTAAAACACTGCTGGGGGTGTGCTGGAGATACCCCCCTGGCTCACTGGGAGCCTGTTGTGCCTGGGAACCTGCTATTGATTTGAGGCAAGTTGACTCAGCCTCACCACCAACCCTCAATTAGCTGTGGGCGGATTATCCGGATTGCGGATGAGACACACTAAAAAAGCTCAAGCCAAGCACTTTGCTCTCCTTGCCCCCTCCTTTGGCATTTACTGGCTCACCCCAAAGAGCTGCTGAGTCTTCTCCCCAAAGCTGAGTGACACCACTGGGCTATGTGCTCCCACCGCCCCCCAAAAATGACATCAAACTGGTGATACACCTATATAGACGACTTTGCAGCTTCTAGAAGGGGATGCTCAGCTCCAACTGGGCTGTTCCTCCCAGTCCCAGTGTGCTCCTGATCTCTTCCCAGATCCCACCCTTCCTCCTGCTCCCCAGGTTATTCTTAGCTGCACTTTTTCATTGTCAACTTTCTCTGTTGCTATAAACCGTGCATCAGTCGTAATTACTGGTCCTGGCTGCTCCCGATGGTCCCCACGATCATTTCAGGCACTAAATTAAAAGGAAATGCCAGGATATTCAACCACATCAAGTGCTCTGAAGCCTAAAATAATTTGAAAGGAGATGCAGGGAAGATGCAGGAAAAAAAAAAAGAAGCTCCAGAGGCTTTCTGAAGCAGGGAGAGATTCAGCAGTTATCCTGAGTGCTGTGAAATGCAGCTGATCCTCAGCCAGGCTCCCAGTTTGGCTCAGGAGTGATTCTTCCATCCTTCTGGGATGAACACAGGGAGCTGCAGGGCACAGGCCTTGGCACCAGGCAGCCCCAGCCCAGCTGTTTGTGGCTGGGAGACAACCTTGGCCCCTGCTGCATCCCCCTGCATCCTCCAGCCCTAGCACACAACTGTGTCCTGGGGGGATCCCAGGGATTTATCAGCAAAACTTTTCCCATTAAAACACACATGGAGAGTGCACACAGAGCACTGACACCTTGGCATGGGCTGCTGGAAGACACTGCCCTGTGTCCTGTGGATGGATAACCAGAGGAGGAGGCTCAAACAGCTGCAAAATGAAGCCAGGAGTGGGAAAATCCTGCCCCAGCAGCTGGATTTCAGTGGTAACTGTGTGGGGGTGAGGGCAAGAGGCTGACAGCAGGTGAGAGTGGAGCAGCACAACTCCTCAGCTCCCAAAATCCAATTAAAGCTGTTGCCATGAGCTCCCACCCCACACTAATGGCTCTTTGCTGTGCCTGGGGCTCTGTGGCTATTTTTGCCAAGGTGTCCTGCCTTCCTCCCCAGCACTTCCCAGGAAGATATTCAGTTGTGAGCAGAACTTCATTTGAAACAGCCATGGGGGAGTGTGGCCACATAGAATCCCAGAATGGTTTGGGATGGAAGGAACCTTAGTATTCATCTATCCCACCCCCTGCCATGGGCAGGGACACCTTGCTCCAGCCCAGGAGCTGTGGTGGATGCTGGAGGGGAAGGAAGGATGTGTGTTATGGTGTTGGTGTTGCAGGGGGCTCAGGCATGCTGTGAACCTCCTCCTCCTCCTCCTCTCCTTCCCCTTACAAACCTCTCTGCTCCATGATTATACCCTGCCTGTATCCGTAACTCACAGCCCAGGAGAAATCCCAAAGCCCATCCTTACCCCAGGCTTAAAAATACAACCCACCTGTGTCCTTCAGCAAAGAGCTCAGAAATGATATGGGTGAGGCTTTACCAAACTCTGAGAGGAGGAGATTTGATGGCACAGGCAGATCCACCATCACCAAACCCAACCCAAGGTGCCTGGTGCCCACTCCTCACCATTGCTACTCTCATCTCTCAGCCCAGCAACCACTCTGCCCACCCAAACTGGGATGTGCCTGTGAGCTGGGGAGGTTTGTCATTTCCCCTTCCCAGGAAAAAGGTGTGTCGTTGGGAGCTGAGCTCCAGCTTGGCTCACACAGGGTGGCTGGGAGCAAAGAGGTCCAAGTGCCCAATGGAGCACTGACTTACTCCATTTGCATGTCCCATCAGGATAATTGTGCAGCAAATTATGAATGCAAATGAGAGTTAGCCTTCTCCCACAAAGGCTTATTTAATTAACATGAAGGAGCTGATGAAGCCACAGAAATCAAAGCCATTCAAATTGAAGGCTGGAATTGTCTTCCCCAACTCTCCAGGCTGCCCCAGGAACAACGGGAAGGGGAGTGGTGCCAGTACCAGCACCAACACCAAAGGCTCCCCAGCACCCCCTGAACATCCCACCCTGATTGCCATCAAACCTGATTGTTTTAAAGCCCATTTCAATGTTTGTGTGTTGTCCTAAGGGCTGAGGAGAGCAGGGATTTGGTGTTCCAGCATCTTTCTCCTCCAGTCTCAGCTTTTCTAGGATGCTGAACCTCCACAGCAGGAAGACTCTAGATTTGAGCTGAGTGCTAGTTGTCTGTGCCCATGGGCACTGCAACCACCTCCTGAGCAGGAGGGTCTTCCTGAGGGAGCCTTCTTATACCCACACATGGTGTAGGAATTAATGGAGAGCACCTGGGAGACATCTCCACAGCCTCACCCACACCTCATCCCATCCACCCCTCCGTGCTTTGGGTCTCCAGAGAGGGTTTCTCCCCATCCTCAGAGCACTGGTTGTAGGGGATTCTGAGCTTAGCCTGGACAGGAAGACCCAAAATCCCCTTAAAACAACTAACAGAGGTAGGGAACAGCTCTGTATCCAAACAGCAGATTCATCCCACTGGGTTCAGGCCACCCCAGTGACTGCTCTTGGAGGGGACCCATCACCTCCCAAGAGTTTGTGGCCCCACTGATGCTGGAAACAGCTCTGCTCTTGCTCAAGCAACCACCTGGAAATAGGATGGCTGATGGAACTGGAGCTCAGTAACCAGCTGGACAGGATTCCAGCAATAATTAGCAACCCTGAGGATTTTAGTTTGAACCATGATTCAGTGTCCTACCGTGGTCCACCCTGCTGCTGGCACAAGTGCTGCTGTCCTGCTTGTGTATCCCCTAACTTGTGCCCACCAAAGCAGGGAGTGCAGGGTAGAGGAGCATCCCTCAGCCCACTCTCTCTGCAGGACCTTCCCCTTCTCCATCTCCCCGATTTTAAGCGGAGCTGGAATTCACTCCGGCGCTGTGCAAACTCCCAGACCCCGCGGCCTCTCTCTCCCAGCCCCGAGTCCCTCCCAGCTCTTTTCCCCCGTTATTGAGCTCAGCTGGGAGCAAAAGAACCTTTTCTGCTCAGTGATGCGCTCCCCGGGGGGAGGTGAGGCTGGGCCCCGCCGGTACCTCCGTTACGGGACAGGGGTTTGGCTCGGGGTCAGCTCAGCCCCGTGCGCCCCGTCCCGCCGGGCACTGCCCCTCGGTGCCCATTCCGTGCCCCTCGGTGCCCCCTCGATGCCTCCCGGT
>NW_008685821.1:292-830 GCF_000695815.1 Acanthisitta chloris | reverse complement strand
CGCCATCTTGACGGCGGCCGCGCAGGGACAATTGTCTTGCAGAAGCGAAGAGTATCCCGACAAAGGGAATCCGAATTAAATCTGAGAGCAGAATAGGGGAATAGTCAAGTAGAGAGCGCTCGAATAGACAGAAGATAAAAGGTGGGTAAATAAGGGATTGGTTTAGTTTGTTAAGCGTGAAAAGGGTAGGACTCGGGGCATTATTTTAGCTTAGGGAGCGTGAAAAAAACGTAATGATGAGGTACGAGATAACTAGATACTAGTTCTAGTAGGAGATAACTAGATACTAGATCTAGTACTACATAACTAGATGCAGGACTTGGCAAGACTAAAGAGCATGTGCCACATTTAAAGGTGAAAAGATCAAGGTGATGAAGACCACCAGAGCCCACGGGACTAATGCCAAGTGGGAGGAGAGGAAGGAGGAGACGATGATAATGATTTCCAAGACATTGGAATAATGATCACCTCTTCCCGGAAATAATTAATATGTAGGAGCTTTAAATGTCTAGAAACCAGAGAAGTGTTCTCTTCGGGG
>NW_008685821.1:0-239 GCF_000695815.1 Acanthisitta chloris | reverse complement strand
CTCAGAGATAAATCTCTGAGTACTTCTCTCCCAGGTTTTCTTAGCATCAAGGCAGACCCCCCAAACCTCCACAGCGCCCCAAATTCCAGGTTTTCCCCCCCAAATCTCTGCCGTGCTCCAAATCCACTCAAATTCACCCCAAACCCACGAGAGGACACAAACTTCTCTCCAGTCCAAGCCTTTAATACCCACAACCAGGTGACAGCTCCCAGCACCCTCCCCCCCAGGCCACGTCCCCC
>NW_008685820.1:0-69508 GCF_000695815.1 Acanthisitta chloris | reverse complement strand
AACAAACTGTGAAATTTAACCCCCATTCAACTTCAAGAACTTTGTTTCCAAAAACATAATACTCAAGAAGTGAAAAATACTATCTAAAACGTTCCACTCACTTGATTTCCATGCAAATGTTCATTTGCGATCTGCAACTCCTTTATGTTTTAACTAAAGGGTCAAAAAAAAAGTTTTTTACTGGTTTTATTCCAGCAACTTAGAGTAGATCAAAACCTGAAAATCCAGTTGCAGACAGTGAGTGAAATCATGAGTTCATTTTTCAAACCTTAGGTCAGGACCAACTTCACTTATTATGTGCTGGAAACAAACACAGCACACCTAAAATACAGTTATGAAAAAGATACTAGGAGTCCACTATAGTTTGGCTCTTTCTATAACACTAGTCACTTTTTTTAAGGGGAAATAAAACCAAGAAATCCCCACAAAAATCTAAAAAAAATCACAAACAGGTGCCAGATAAAAATTTTAAGTAATATCCAATGCATAAGCATTTGGTTTTAAAGACATTTAATAAGAAAACTCAAAATGAGGCTGCTAGTTCATTGTAATGCAAATGAAAGCAATGCATCTATTTTTCTGTCACAGTATGTTTCTGAGATGCTAAGCCATCAAATCTAAACATTAAAAAAAAAACCAACCAAACCCAAACCAAACTCTTTAACAGAGGTTAAACTGCTGTAGAACACATCAAATTGTGCTGAAAAATGAAGCTCCAACTGTCTAATGCATCTAGAATTATGATCCCTATGAATCCATGTGCATTATGATCCATTATCAACTTTAGTACTCACTACAGAAAGCTTTGTCATTGTTTAGTACTGGGATTACAACTAAAATATTATTTTCCCTTGTTAGACACAAACTTTCTTTCCCAAACAGTATTTTATATTTCACATCCATAAAAACACATGGTTTTGACATTGCCCTTTCTTTTGGCCAGAGATTATATAAGAAAGTTAATTACTTTTAAATAATTTGCAGTAAATCTAAGTAGATTACCAAACTTTAATTCCTGGTGGCACTAAACATACCAAAGAGATGCTTTTGACAGTAACTAGACAAGGCAAGTTTTCCATCTCATTGTCACATAAATTCTAAAGCAGGCTGCCAAGAAACAGCTCAGAACAGAGCCTCTGAGTCTGGGAACTATTTTATACATCTCTGTGTAATGAAGGCACTGCTGAACTCACTGTTAGTCAGTGAACATGCTATAACAGACATTTCCCATAGCATGGCAACAAAGCCACAAGGGTAATTTAAGCAGCACTCGAAGAACATGTCTTTTAAACTTCTAAATAAAGATATCCAGAAGCTCATGTAATTGCCTGGAATCTCTGGAGTCACTTCAGAAAACAAATTCTGTCAAAGGATTTCCTCTCAGTGAAGGGTCACCTTAAAGACTAACAGGGGGAGACAGCAAGTCCATTAGATCAAGGGACCAAATCCACCATCAGCTTGACATTTAGATAGGAGGGAAGAAAGGTGTCAGAAAATTAAGCAGCCTTCAGCTGGGCAAAGACTGAGACCCAAAAAGAGGAAAGGAGTGTGATGGAATTGGATATCAATCTATTAGTGGCAGCCCTGAAATGGCTTGTAACAGCAAGTAAAAGAGGATAGATGGAGCAAGTAAAATACAAGCTCAAGGAATCTGTCTAGTAAGTCACTGCAAAAAGCAAAGCCCTGTAACGCTGGTCAGCCTCAGGAGACAAGTTCATTAGGATTCTAAACCACAGAAGGAGTGGCTGGACATTGTAATACTAGTTTCTTGCTGAAGCATTCAAGTTTTTGTGATGGCAAGTACATGTATATGATGTGAAGTCACATAGTTTCAATGCCAGCTTACTTCTCCTAAGATTAATTTGCATGACACCTCTATCCCCAGCCCAACGAAACATCTAATTCTCTATCTAATTTCTAAATAATGACTAGGAATGCAGGTAGCACTTGGGAGAAGAAGCCAGAATAAGTTCTGGCCTACATGACAGGGCATCTCTTTAAACCGATGCACTAAGACCATAAAGGGACAAGAGGAGACAGGCACTTAACTGAGACTCAGGGTAATACTCTCCACTGGGAGTATTAGCACTTAATTGGGAACAAACTAACTGACTGACTTAATTCTGATATATTGCACCATCTGTAGAGCACAGGTTATAATTGATAGTCCAGCTGGATGTGAAACAAGGTACAGCATGTGAAATGCTGCACTGTGTTTTCCATTCATTATTACTTTGCTAAACTATTCAAGTTTAAATTGTCCTTTCTGTTAAATGGGCATTGTTTTGTACTTATTCCTTGTTAATTAACAGGCTAGGAGATAGGTCATAGCTTTCAGTACATGACAAGACTATTACTTTGAAAATCTCCTTGTTATCTCTCTCCACTATAAAATTACCTTAACAGTACACATGAAAGAGGTCATGGAGCTCCTCATGAGCACAATCCTCTGTAAACTCATGATTAAGTTAAAGGAATTTCTCAATTCTTATATTATCTCTGACAAACTGCAAAACACACTTCCATTCATTTTTCAGCCCAGCTACAATCTAACAAAATTTGACAAACCTCAAATTTTGGACCAGTAAAGTGAAACATAGTGGCTCTGGGACTGGTGAAGTCTGTAGCACTTCACGTGTCTTGATGCTACTGTTGAGGTAATTGATCTGAGAACTACAAACTTGCAGCTGGCTTATACCAAAATTTGGGTAACTTTGCAAACCTCTTAAATGTGTTTTATAACAGATTTCAAGGGCTGGTAAAGAGTGGCTGGATCTTGGAACAGGCTTCCTCCTATTTACTGTAACAAAACCCAAAGGAATTAATCTGAAAGTCCTGATGGCAACAGCAGATGTGGAATAAGTCATTGTGAGAATGGTATGCAACTACTCTCACCAAGGAATGGACCTATTTTACCTAACTGTAAGGCAAAGGAAAGTATTTTTAATATGATCCTACATAAATCACAACTACCTTAGTATCAAATGAAATTATTGGGTTTATTGATGAATTCCATGATTTATATCGATTTGTTTTAACATAATAGGGCAAAGAGGACAGTTAAACAGAGAAACCATGAAATCGGACTCACTGATTGAGGGTAGAAAAATCATAAAGAAATGGTTACTTGTAAGGAGATGTCTCCCCTGATGGTAAGCTATGATCTAAAAGCTCCATCCACACTTTGACTGCAAAACTACCTGAACTGACAGTATGTGCCCCAAGCCATGGCAGCCACAAATGCAGATTTCCATCATTTGTCTCATAATCTGTGTAAGCAAATCCAATTGTAGGATATAAGGAGCTGATGTCATTCCTTGAGCTTATATTGCCAAGCCAAGAAGCACGACAGGTGTTAATTTAAAGAAATAAATACAAGACAAGCATTGAAACAACAAAACACATGACATGTCATGCAACAGAGAAGTTAACAGTTCACTTCTCATGTTGATTTTTGCTGTTCCCTAACAGACATAACCAACTTGTCTGTTTCAAAGTGCTATTAATACACTTAATGATATTGTTCCTGTCATGTAACCAAACACATGTGCAAGTTATTTGGTGTCTGAAAGCCTGGAATTACATTTCAGTTAATTTATTTTTTTTTTGCAGGAAAATACAAACACATTTAGACAATGGTTTTCAAAAGAAACTCAACAGCAAGTTTATCCCATAAATGATTCTTCCGTGTTTCAAAGATTTTCTAGGGGAAACAAAAATAAACTTGAAGCTTCTTGTCATCTGAACCATACTGCAGAAGGTCACTGCAGATACATCAGTGCCAGAACAGCAGCCATTACCAAGCTCCAAAATGGGCTGAATTCTTTCAATTTTCATTGGGCAATTTTTGGTCAACAGTATAATCTATTTCACAAATCATTGTTTCGTGCCCTGCACATACCAGAAACTCTCTATACACCACCACGAACCACACAAATGCCAGGTCTGTAGAATCACAGTTAAACTTGAAATATAATCTCTGATTTTATAATTGCTTCCTCATGTATCTTCCCTAAAGCAAGAGAACACAAGAAAATTCCAACAAACAGTTAACAGTCCTTTTTCTTTGACTCTTGTGGATTCCATACTGTTCCTTACAAAAAAGTCAATCAATAAACAGGAGTCACACTGGTAGGGAGCCACAGTACTGTATGTTACACTCTTACATCATACAGCACATCCCAACTCAATTCCATCCAAGACAAAAGGCTCTATGAGCATGTGCAACTTAGAGTTTTATTGCTAACATATTGGTCTGCTGAACAGCTTGCAATAAGTGCCATAAACAACATGCCACATAGCCAATATTTAGCTCCAAGGTATGCAATCTACCTGTTTCAACAAATATTTAAACATATCTACAGAGAAACAGAAAAACTGAGAATACCAAGAAATGCTACTTGTGTTCTCTCTTAGATTTTTATCAAGTGTGTTGTCAGAATGCAGGGCAGCATCTCTCCAGGCTGCTTGGGATGTAAGGCACACAGCAGCATAAAGAGAGATAGCCTGAAATTAAAATCATAAACCAATTGATAAGCAGGAATATGGTTTAAAAGATGAAAGATGACCAAATATCATATGCAAATCCAAGTTTTACTGCGATGTAAGGTCATATATTCACACATTTTAACTGCCTACTTCACTAAAAGCACAATGAGGCAAAGACCAAACACATATCAGATGGAATTTACTCTTGTGCTTACATTTTCAGATTTAATTAGAAAGATTTTTGAGCATGTATAGAACATTTGCTACAAATATTTAATAAGGAAAATACACAATGATAAATCTTTACAAAGCAGAAAACAAAACTCCTTATACTTTAAAAATACATATGATATGGTTATCAATGTGTGATTTATTCCAACTAACCTTGTCTTATTAAAAAGTCATAATTAGAAAAGCTTGTGTCACAAAGGGGGGGAAGTGGGCAGACTTCTAGTCATGGAGAATACAGAAACATGTCCAGGAATCTTAAAAGCTGAAGCAACAGCAGGCTGCAATTTTGACTACCATTAAAAACATTATGATAGTCACTGCAATTTCTGTTAACAGTAGATTTTGAAATAGGCAGTTCCATACTAAAACTGAACATCAATGTAAATCTTCATTCAAATGCCTAACAGAAGATAGTTATGACTTCCTTGTTTACTGACACTTAAACCTGCATTGCTGGCTCAGTATTCTGTACATTTCATGAAATTTGTTTCCTGTCTCACCAGTTTCAAGTAGCAATAATTTGTGGGAAAAGGAAAAATATTGCAATCTCTAAAGAGAGAAAAAAATAATCTGGTTAAAAGTACCCAAACATGTACTCCAAACCTATAAAAACCCCAATTACCCATGATTACCAGCAAAAGCTTCTTACCAACAGTGATTTTGCTATAGCTGAAATTAAAGCACATGCAACCACTAACATAGACACAGTTCTTTGACTGGGATACTCAAGAAAAAAACCCTAAGGAAAACTTCACTTTTTTTGGAAGTGTTTGCCTCACTGATCCAGTTTTAACTCTTGCTGGTTTATATCTCTAAGTGTATTAGGATAGGTATTTACATCAAAGGCTGAGGGACATCAGATCAAAGGGACAATGACAGGATTGCAGAGAGCAGTTTTCCTAAATCTGGATTCCAGGATGAGCTCAATAACTTTGATTACTCAATGCCCCAAGGAGAAGTGAAGGATCCGATTTCAAGCTCAGCTTCTTTTTCACAGAGCCAGCACATCTCCAGCAAACTGAACACAAGTACCTATTTCTGCGAGACAGAAGAGCTCCAGTAATGCACAAAATTGAGCGAGGCTGAATCTATGAGACAGCATTTCATTACATCTCACATCTCTGCGACACAGCTACATTGCTTCATTATGCCTTAAGGAACTTGCAGGATGTCAGATTTCTACAGGTTTTCAAATTACATCTGTTTCTTCCTGCTTCCACAGGCTGTGGCTGAGAGTACAAACGTAGCACAGTCCAGCTATGCATGTGAGGTTCAGTACTTCTCAGAAAAAAATCAGATTCAAGAAACAAACTGCCAAACACCAGTCCCAGGCCAGTCTGGCCCCATAAGCTCCAGAGTGCTGCAAGCAGCTCATCCTCACTGGACAAACTGTGCAGAGCCTGTGCCCTACAGCACTGCCCGAGTCAGGGCAACAGCCACAGCTTCCCTCTTTGGTTTGATAAAAGACTTTAGGGTTTTTTTTTGCAAAATAGATCAAAATAAAGAAAGCAAGATGAGGAAGGTTCATTTATCAGGTCTGATCAAACTGGAGAACTGCTTGGAGGTGTCTGTTCTGTATTAAGGGAGAGATGACTAGAGGATCAAGGAGAAGAGTGACAGAAGAGCTGAGGGGAAAAAGAAAATGAAAGACCATTTTGGGGGGGGGAAGGTGAAGAATAGGACAAAACAGAGAACAGAACAGACCCAGTTGAGTAACATTCTTTATTTTAAGAGCCCCTTGGCTATGCCTTGGCTCAGCTTTATCTGCAGGATACATCATTTCTCACAAATTTTCCTGCAGTAGCCTTTTGATGAGGTGGCACAGTAATAAATGGGGAGATAATTTGATGTGTTGAACTTTTATTGCTAGTGAGGAATAAAAGGATTTTCAGCTCCCTGGCTGAGTCTGCAGTACTGACAGCTGGAGCAGGGAGGGAGAGCTCCCCCAGATTAAACCACTCAAAAAGTGGAGAATAGGTATGGATTTCTCATAAAAATAACTTCAGTGATAAAACACAGCAGCACTGAGCACCCATAAGAATTAAACCATGATTACCAACTGAGTTTATTAAGTTGGCCTGCCATTATCAAACAAATAAAAATGGGGACACACTGTTTTCACAAGTACTAGGAATTCACTAGGGCTCTTTGCTTCACTGAAAGATGTAAGTGCTCAACACGGAGCCCAGAGGGTGCAGCCCATGGGTATGAACCAAACTGCTGCTCAGCTACAGTCATTCTTTTCACAGATTCATGAAAATAACTGAAGAGAAGCCAAAGAAGGAAGGGATTTAGAAGCTTTAGAGAAGAAAGAAATGAATGCTCATCATGGTACAGAGTGTCCATGCCAGGTGCAGGCAGCAGGACCGTGGGGGCTCTGCAGGGATCCCTGAGCCTCAGCCAGGCTGGTTCTCCTCAGGGAGAACATCTGTGAAAGAGGGGAAAGCCCATCAGAGGGATGAGGGGAATGAAAGGCATGAGGACCCACAGAGGAGCAGCCAGGGCAGGGCAGGAGGAGCCCCAGCCTGGAGCAGAGCCCCCTGCTCTGTCAGCAAGGCAGGGAATGGCTCCTCAGGGAATTCCAAATGCTTCTTTAATCCCAGCACTCTGAAAAGTACAGCTGCTTTACCTGGGCTTTCACTCTGCTTTCCATCCCACCACCTGAAGGACGTGTTCTAATTAATAATGACATAACGATATATGATGACATCTAAGGATAGCTTACGATTTACATAATGTATTTACATGCTCCTTCAAATTACCACAGCTGATTCTTAGCACCGTGTTCTGTTTTAGCATATCTACCTGTGTGGTTACAACTTTTGCAATCAATTTTGAACGTTGATTTGAATTACTGAGACGTAATTGAAAAGTAACTCGTTGACACTGAAAAGGCAAACAAACTGTTAACGTTAATTCTTCTGAGTGCTTCTACATGTGCATCTCATCAAGGATACCAGTGTGGAGGAATAAGAATATATACATTTTTTTCCCCACATAATAATCCATAAACACAGATAAACATCAGCAAAGAATTCTTCAAAATAATAAATAGCAAATATCATATACATATTAAGGAAAATTCATTGAGCCTTAGGAAATTTACTTTTGCCCCTTTCAAAAGAAAAAGAAAGAATAAATAGGCTGTAGTTGACCCTTAACGTGTGATTTTTAAAACATACTTAATGACCTCTCCCTTCCCAATAACCTTCAAATTGCCGTTAAAGGCACAAGGAAATCAATATTTCAAAATATACTGAAGAGCCTTGCAATATGTTTCTTGAAGACATACTAATAATATAAATGACTGTAGATTATTTTTTTCAAATTAAAATTAAGAAGGTTTCATTCCTTCATCGCTTGAACTATGTTATGACATTCCAATTCTTGCACATCAAGTGTATTTTCCCTGAGAAATGCAGCCCGGAGGACAGGCAGGCACAGCCCAGAACCAGCAGAGGGTGCAGGTGCTGTTTGAATTCACTCCCAAGTGCTCACACACTCACAGGGTTTGCACACATTGAGGGGTCACATCACTCTAAAGGGATCTCCTGCAAAACGAGGCATCCCGGGAACTTCAAAATGCCAATTTTCAGTTTCAGCAAGGAATCACAAAAGCTTCTATTTTTTCCTCATTTTTAGTATTATTTTTAATCGACCAAATAACTCGTTGAACACAACCACTGGGAACAGGAGCTTCAGTACTGTGCTTAGAAAGTCCAACAGCACACGGAAAAATCATCTTAAACTCTGCATAGGTTTTGAACCTATGTGATTATGTGCCATGTCCTGCACCCTGGGCAAAGCAGTCTCATTAGATTTCCCAAGGGAAAAGTGGCTCTTTAACCTCCAGAACCTGCAGCTCACCCTGACTCAGGGCTGGCAGACTTGCTTTCCATAGCAAAGCAAACAGAGCTACTGCACATTTCATGACTGGACACTTAAGAGGGCATTTCACAGTGGAAGGAGTGTGAACTGCAGGCCAGCACTCCTAGTTCCTCAGATTCATATCCCAGCGATTTTACAAAGCATCCACAAGTACCTACATCCTTACCCTCTGCACTAGCAGGGCTGGCTGGGCCCATGCTGCTCAATGAACACCAATTCCACTTAAGTATCTGCCAGAATTTTCAATTAAAGCCTTCTCCGTTTGACTAATATTTTAAGCCACACAGACAGAAACAGAGAAAAGCAGGAGGAAATCCACAAAAGCTACAGACATTCAGAGACTTCCTTTTTTTCTGAAGAACAGAGAAGATGTTACCACAACTGCAGGACTTAACACGCCTTTGTTAACTTTCTCATTGTTTCCTGGAGGATAATTAGGAGTTCAGTCAACTCTGGATTGCTTTCACACGAAAGAACCAAGGCAAATCAATAGGTTCAGAATAAAGAAAATCCCAAACACCTAAAAACTACAGTTGTCATTAAACGTAAAGTTTCACCTTTGGCCTTATGCTTGTTAGCCCTCCTTCCCCAGTCCTGGCTAAGCTTTTGGTCAGATATGATGTATCCAGACTTCACTGGTTTAACCTTCAAAGAGCTCTGCTCCTTCCTGCTAATCAGAAATACTCTCCCCAAGTCAGTATGTCACTGACTCGTGACAGCTCCCAAAGGAAAGCCATGCACCTGGTTACACAGCACACAGCTGCAAGGGAATCACGTTTGCAACATCCTCTGTTCTACCACTCCCAGAAAATCTGAACAGTAACTGATTTCACTGGAAAAAGGCAAAGGAGGAGGTTGAAGACAGCCAACATAAAGAAGCCCACGTGCAGCACAGGAAGTAGCTTCATTTTCAGATAGACTCAGAACTCCTCAGCTGTGGAAGCTGCATCTTTTCCTCTGATTATCATCTCCTTCTGCTGAGGAGATAACTTACACTCATCTAACACTACATCTTTGATTTTGAATCTCAAGCTTTCAAATACTTTAAATGCTCTGGGTATTGAGCAGCTGAGGAACCATAAAATGCATCCCTAAGAAGTTTGACAGATGGATGGATAAGGTGTCAGCAAATGTCAAAGGTCAGAATTAAGACCTGAAAAGTAAGCAGAGGTCTAAACAAGATGCTAGATAAAAGAGTGAATGCATTATGAGAAATAAATGTGAAATAATTTACTTCTTGTAGTAAGTTCTTAATACCAGCACTCTCCCCCTATTTTCTAAAGAAGGTTTCCAGGATTCCAAGCTACCTGTGCTGAAAACTATCTAGAGAATCTATGCATGGTGCCTCTTTGAGGCATATACTCTGAAGGAGAAGTTTCCAGAGATCTATTTTCTGTAGTAAAAATACATTCTGGTTGGTTATGGGTGTTTAACAGTTAAGACAATTTCAAAGAAAACCCATGAATGGCACACACTCCCTGCAGCAATTTTCAGCCAAGGTCCCGTAGTAATGTTCCCAAGGCAATGAGGTCTGTGACCTGCCACACAAAGGAATTTCTTCAATTAAACTATCTGGACAATAGTTACAAGCATCAACACTCCATTTCTAAATTTTGACCTAAATTGAGTCGATCTGACTTTGACTTGTGTCCCAACCTGGGAGAGATTTCTGATGCAGCACCAAGCAAACACTCCTCTGGGAATTTCAGTGGCCACTTAATATTTCTCTAGGAACATTCTAATGAAGAAAACTACAGCCACTAAAAAAAATTAAATCAACTTTCAATTATTTTTTCTACAAATCAATTATCAAAAACTCTATTAATTAATTTATTCCATTAGCCTAGACAATATTATACTACAATATAATTCCAGCTTTTAAGATGGCACATGATTTTATTAGTATATTCTATCAGTTTTGATGGTAGTTGAAGGCTTCTGGGTGGAATCTTTTCTCCTCTATCTAATAAAGGTTATTAAGAATTTAAATAAGACTTGAAAGTGAGAATAATTTAGACACTAAAGTAATGATTCTACATATCTCACAACAGTAGTTCATTAGTGAGCTGATATTCAGTCAACTAGATTAAAGCTTCTCATTCATTTTACTAAATAGCTTTCCACCCAGCTCCTGAAATCTCAAACCAAAAATTTCAGCCCATTTTAAACTGCAGGATCCAAAGTAAGGAAGAAGTGTAAAACCCTGTACTTTGCCCAGTATCTTGGTGGTGGCAAACAGCAGCTGTAGTCAGAAACAAAATGGAAGAGCAGAGAATGTGCAAACAGATCCTTGTGCTACAGCTCTTTCAAAACCCTCATTAATTAGACCAAATATGCCTATTGACTTTAGCACCTGCCCTGGCACTGCCAAGGCTTTGCAGCATATTCCACAGCAGCAATCACACAGCTGCTTGACCAGCCTCCCTCTGTCTCTGATCAGGACTTGTGTCCACCCCCGAGGACTGGATTATGCCATACTCATATTACCAAAACTAGTGAGCATGCAAAATTTATTATATGCATGCTGCAGAAGCCTAAAATGCTGAATTAATGCACTCCCTCAAATTCATGACAGTGATGAGACCTGAAACTACAGTGGCATCATCTTACAGAATTCTGTCCCATGCTTCACCTAAATATTTATTCCTGCTTTATTAATTTTCTAAACCAATATATACTAAAAAAAATACAGTGGTCCATTTAACCAATATACATCGTAAAATTATGGCCAGCAGCCAATTTGAAGTGAGCTGATTCTGCTGAAGAGGTATCTGGGGTCCTTTAGATTCTCTACTTGGTGACCCTTGGAGTGGTTTAATGAAAAAATTTCTTGGCATGTGAATCACTGAGCAAGAGAAGAAATTACTAAATGGTGATTACATTATCCAAGTCTATGAAACTGCACCACATTATTTTTCAAAAAAATAATATTTAAACTCTACAATACCATGGAACATGCTACAGCTAACAGCAGCTTGCACTTTTTCATCCACTGAAAAAAGGATTCCCAAGGAATGCATAACTCAAGGCAACCCTACTGGAGAAGGAAAAAGCCATTTCATTTCTGGATCAGTTGTTTGCAGTAAGGTCAGATAAAGCATGGTTCAATGCTAATAAATAAAAACTCCATATGCCATGTAAACAAAGGATGGAAGCTTTTTTTGAAGCACCACTGCAGTTCTGACCTAAGGAAGCTTGCCAAGGAGACAGTTTGTCATCACTCAGCAGGTTTTCTCCGATCCCCAACTTGCACAACTACTTTGCTGTCTGATTGAGGTGGGAACCATCTATCACCAACCTCCCCTCTGTTTTTTTCATCTCCCCTGTTCCTTGCCCTGGCATTGCTCGCTGCCTCTCCTGCTGCCCACATGGTCCTCACATTGAAATCAACCATTGTGTTTATTCAAGTGCAAATCAGAGCAGCAGGAAATGAAAAATCACCTCGATCAGGACCACAACCAGCAGTGACAGAGCTCACACCCTTGGAAACACAACCGGCATAAAAACAGACGCAGTTTGTGGCTTATCTAACTTTGCCTTCGACAAAACCTACCGGGCAGGTAGTGGGAGGATGCTCAGTGGCTGCTGTGCCTGTTCCGCTGTGGTGAAAAGAGAACTGGCACTGAGCTCACCAGGGGAGAGTGTTGAGACTCTGCACCAAATTACTGTGAAAGGCACAGAGCCCCTGGGCTGTGACATGTACCCCGCAGGGACTGGCTGCCAGGGCAGCAATCTCAGCTCCAAAAGGACTGTCAACATCAATACAGGATCTGCCAAGGCCAAATCCTGCAGGTATGTCCAGTCACATTTGTCCAGCCCTAAGCATTGCTGTCAACAACATGGAATTGCTTTCAAACCCAAACCTAGGTCCAATGTCTTCTGAGCCTGCAACTCATCCTTTGCAGTAGTGGCTTACCAGTTCATTAAATTTATTCCTGTAATTGCAGCGCCACACTGAGCGTGGTTGAAATGAAGAACTACGTAAGTCTTTTTGTATTTTAATTTTCAATTTAAAATCTACTCATTACAAATGTCATTCAAGACACATGCGTGACCTATTGACATCAAATCTGATTAACATGAGCATTGTTTCACCAAGAAGCAGCTAATAATTTTACTAGCTAGTGAGATCTACATATGATGACATTATAAAAGGCTTTGTTTCAATTTCTGTTTTCCTTTCTGCAACTCGATGACAGCTTCAATTTGTTATAATAGCAAGAAAATTAAAAGAGACAAGTTTCTTCCAAGGATTCTTGTTAGATGTCTAGTAATTGCCTTAACACATACCTTTTGCTTTGTCCTTGTGCTGAAAAAATAGGCACAATTCTGCAGAAGGACCCTGACTGATGAAGATCTATACCAATGTGCTTCAGAGGTTAAAAGAGAACAACTGTGGTTAAAACGAACATTTCTCAACTCACGACGTGCTTCAGCATGCCTTGCAAAATTCACAATGTGACTTCTAAACCTGCTCCATACTCTTTGTGTGCTACCCTCCTCAGCCTAAAAGCAATTCAGAAGCATCACAATATGTTATACCTAAATTTCCATAGCCTGTATTTGCATGATGCACACAAGATATTGCAAATTTCTAAAATGTTTTGAAGAGAAGAAAAATCTGAAATGCAATTACATGCCACCTGTCTAGTTCAGAAGTTACATTCATTCTGCTGTACAGAGAAATGAGACCATTGTTAGAGAAGCATTTTGCTCACCAGCAAAATAATCCAAAATAAAGCTCTCCCAGAAGAAAGGCATAAGAAAAAAATCATTCTAGTTCTTATCATAAAACAAACAAACGAACCAAAAGACTAAATAAAAACCTCATGACTATACATTTTTAGGTAAACGATTGAATTAATTGTACACTAGCTGAAAATTTTTTCATTAAAATCAGACCTAATGCTCTAGAGCTGTATGAGTAGGTCTAACATACCAAACATTCTAACCCACTGCAAATTCTCTCCAGTACATGTCAGAAATAAATTCTGAGCAGACAGTATTGCAAGAGACTTACATTTTTAACCAATACTTTGGAGAAGAACCACTAATAAGACAAGGTTTTTACCTCAAGCAGCAAGAATGCTGGAGAGTGAGATCTGACATGTTTCTAAAGGTCACATAAAAATTCCATTCTTTTTTCCTCCTAGGAGATTTATTTTCTCACAATGATGAATAATATCTAATTTAAGTACAAAAATAGCATCTTCTGTAATTTTTACTAGTCAAGCTTTAACTGAGAAAATGGTAATACCACTTGCTTTTCTACTTTAACAAGTGAAATGAGTTTCTCACAGTTCATATTTCACATATAAGCTATGTACACAGCAACTGGCTGTGCCACATCACACGTGAATTGTGTCACACACAACAGTCTATTGAAATCAAAATTAATCTATTCATCTTATTAGTTACAAATCTGAGCATAGTCATCTTCACAGAGTTCCTAGAAGGGGGAGGACTAAGCAATTGGGAGACAACATGGTTGAGAAAAGTCAATTACATAGGGACATTTTCAGTAACTTCTACACTGGCACATTAGAAATGGTGGGAAAAGATGGAGATAAACTGTAGGAGGATTTGGCATAAAGTGGCTCAGTGGAGAACAAACTGCAACAGCAATGGGACAAGTTTGGGGCCCAAGTAAATATTTGCAGAAGGTACATTTTTAGACATTTGTCATTCAGAATAAGTGTTGGCTAACAAAATCAGATGGAATCTACTAAACATGGCTTCTCTCTTTGACCAATCCTTAAATATATTGCTCTGGAGTTATTAGACATTTACAAAAAAAAAAGGAAATTTATTTCTTTTCTTCTTTTTTCTTTTCCCCAACTGCTAAAATCAATATAGCTGCTTCCATCCAAGTAGCACAACTGCAAGAGCAAAGAAAAATCAGCTTCAAGCAATTATCCATGTTCATAAATCTTTGTTCACAGTCACATTAACCTTTCTCAGCTTCATACAAGAGGCAAAATGTGTTGCAGGAGAGTAACAGAGATCAACAGCAGGACTTGTTTTTATTTACTCCAGATAAACTGCATTGTATGTAATCACTTTTTCAAGCATTTACTAAACTGTATGTGGTTTGTATTTTCACTGAATCACTCTGTATTTATCTCAAATGCAAATCAGCATTTGCTAGCACATTAGTACGAGGTTATTATTGCAGCTTATTGTTGCACATGACTATTCATCAAAATAATTCAAGGAAGCAAAGCTACACAATGCCAGCACAGAGCACATATGGGTTTGCTTTGACTAATAACCACTATCTAGAGTTTGTTGTGGAAAACACCTAATGGAGAGCCAAAATTCATTTGCTAACGTTGAACTAAATGTTTAATAGGCCTCCCAGGCTTACTTTTTATTGTTGGAATTTCTGCAAAATAAAATAAAATAGTAATAAAAAAAAACCCGAAGGGAAATAAATTTTTTTTAAAAAAAGAAACCAGCTCTCCACTACTCCCCCACTTACAAGCCATGATTGTCTCTATAACATGAGTAGGGATGGGAAACATCCAGCAGTTACAGCAGCTTTTCCCAAGACAGAAGCTGACATTACACCTCCCAGTGTAGTGCTGATGTGCGTAAAACTCGCACAATGAGCCTTGACATTTGTCATTGTACTTAGCTACAAATGCATTACAAGAAATTACAAGGGATGCTATCAGAAAATTGCAAACCCAACGAGTGTTTCGCCTAGTTACTGTAATTCCTCAATGCTGTTCCAATCTCGGGCAAATTAGAGCCACTTACAGTTCTGAAAACTGACAGGAAACCGAATGAGGTTTTCATTATGCTTTTAATAGTCTTCCTGGGTTACTTGCTACTAAAAGATCCTTGAGGAAGAGCTATCTAACCCACCTCTATACTCATGGGAGGTACCAGCACTAACCCAAGATAGTCCATTACACTTCTGGAACAAAAAGCCCAACCAAATTGCCTTCCACAAAAAGGAAGCAGCAGCAGCAAGAAAAAAATCCCTGAGAAGTTAGGAAGGAGATTTGACTTACATTGCCTC
This sequence comes from Acanthisitta chloris, assembly GCF_000695815.1. Lineage (NCBI taxonomy): Eukaryota > Metazoa > Chordata > Aves > Passeriformes > Acanthisittidae > Acanthisitta > Acanthisitta chloris. The sequence continues at coordinate 53,874 of NW_008685820.1, read as the reverse complement.
AATATTGTGAAGACTTCCTTCATGGTTAAAGGAACAGACACATTTTAATCAAATTTTGCATTTATAAATCACATTGTAACAGATTTACGAATACTAAGGAAACTTCCTAGTAGCTCCTGTAAAACATACTTCAACAGCATTGATTCCAAAACTCCTTTACTAGACTGCCTCCTGTTCAGTGCAAATAATCAAACCACTAAACCCATCTAAGTTTTAAGGGAGTACAAACTTTAAGGACCTGGGAAGTTGTGTACAAGTAAGGTTAGGAAACTTACCTAAAATTATCCCACAAAACTGACCAGAGGTGTCACCACAGACATGCACATAATAACACAACAGCAAGAGTGACTGAGAGAACATGCCAATGTTTCCACTGGGGTTTGGGGATTTCAGTTGCATTATCTTTCCACCTCAACTCCTGCTGTGTTGATAAAGTTGCCGAGGCACACAGCTGACAGCCACAGTGGGGAATATAAGAAGCAGCATGAAAGCTTCTAGAGCACTGCAGAGCAGTTTTGTCCCATGCTGTTCTTGTGCAACAAGTATCTAACATCATCTCACTGGTACAGATCCTCAAAGAGGCTGTTTGGCTCAGTCTCTGTTCTCTCCTATCACCCCCATCCTCCCAGACCCTGCTCACCACTCTCACACAGATGTGTGGCCAGAGGACATAGGACAAGGAATACACAGAAACCTACTGGGGAAAATCCACACAATTTGGTTCTCAACCAGGACCCTGCACCTTCAGCTGCCCTTGTACAGCGACAACAAACAGCAGCTAAGCTTTCCAGTTGGTACAAGGACCATCACTTCCACTGTTTCTATGGAATAGTAACATTTTAAGGCAATAAACTGCTTATTAAAGCTGTGCAGAGATCTCTTTGGGTGGGAAGAATGGGCAAGAGAGAGACTGGACTCTGAGTATTCCAATGCAAATAGTTAGGACAAGCCAAAGGAAGAAGCAGCTCACTGAGCAGAAGATGAATCCCTAGCTAACAAAGCATCTCGAGGACTCAGTTAATGCTCTGATCATTCACCAATAGCAGCAATACATTTCTGTGAACTGTAAGACTGTTCCGCCTTAAAACTGAAACATGTCAAGGTCTAAGTTACTGTTATTACTAAAATAAAGAAAGGAAATTTGTTTTCTAGCATTTTCATGCATTTGTTTCCAGGATTTAAATAACGTGATACGTGAGTCAGCATGTCCTCAGCATGCACCTTCTCCTGGCTAAAAATACACCACTGAGCAACCAGCACCATTTACACAGAGAGGGAGTTTGGGCTGTTTCTTGCATGCTTAAACCCAAATTATACCAATCCAGCACCATGGAGAGCTACTGAAGCTTCTAAAAACCCAACATACTTAGTGTCCAGATATCTTTTCCACACTACACGTCTAGGAGTGTGAACCAAGAATCCCTGCAGAGTTATGAGCTGTATCATTTTATGGTGCAAACTCTATATTCTCCTGCACTGGGCCCATCTGAAGTGACTGGCACCTAAGTGATAGGAAGGCATGCCTTCAATTAAACAGAGCTGAGATCTGGTGCATAAATCAGTCAGCCTGTCATAATTCACCAGCCTGTCTTATCAATTCATGTTTGGCATGTGCTCCCTTAGGCACCATAACCTGATGTTGTACATTAATGATCTGCTGCTGCCTTTTTGGAAGTTTGGATAGAGGAAAAAGATCTTTAGAGGCTGGAAAAGTGCAGATAATTACTTCCTACCACCTCACCTATCCCCTGTGCTTTCCCATGAAGAAGTGGCTTTGGGTAAAGACAAAAAATTAGTGCATAAAAATTCTACCTCAGATTTTGCCTTGGGACAACAGTCACCAACTATTACTTCCCTACAGTATCTATCCATGACTATTTCAATTTCACTAATTCCAGATCATGCTAATTTCATAATTGAAATTAGTTCCTTTTTTGTTGTTGTGGTTGCTGTTTAAGCACATGGTTATTTTGAATAGACCAAAAGGCATTTAAATCCATTTCAGATGCTGCAAATTGCTGCTGAATACTTTGCTAATAAATTAACCTATACCATCTGAAATAACTAAATTAGGAGAGCACCATGTACACCAGCTATTTCTCCAGGAAACTGACCTGTGATGCAAGACAGAAAAGGCAGAATCTGTGCTGAGTAAAGAAACTCAGAGTACAGTAAGTAGAAATCCAAATTTGTTTCTTAGTGTATAACCCCTCTTTGAGACAAGTCAAGAGGAACACTACAATCAATTCCAGACTGTACACATTTTACAGGCAATTCAAGCATATTTCACTCTTGTCTTGGCATTTCCATTCACTCAAACAGTTTGTATGATCCAATAACTGGGCTTTGAGCTTCGTGAGGCTCTTGAGGGCAGGACTTGAGAGCTCTTGGCCTAAATTTGTAATTAAGAATAAAATTTACAATTTGTAATAGTAGTAAAATAAAATTCATGAACAATGTTTGCAGCTAGATGAAATAGATGCTTCAATGTTTATTATTATGGCTATCAAGAGCTCAACAGTGCTCTAACATCAGAAATGTCCAACTAAGCCTGTGCCAATGCTCTCACAGTATAATGTGACCATAAATTCCTACCCCAAGTGAGGTGTCAGGACTTTACATTTCAGAGCACACAGGATGTTTCTTCTATTTCTGCTAAACAATCACTGCTGGCATTCCCATATTTCTTGCCTGATCATTAACCACTGACATAATTAATATGCACTCACAGAAGCCCCAGCACAGTTAGAACATAATCACCTATAGATTTGATTCATCGAAGTGTCTTTTTAGAATAACTAAGACAGATTAGCTTCCTTAAAGTGTCTTGGATACAGAAGCAACAAAAAGCAAGCTGGGAGTTGCCAACTGTGGAGGGGTCCTAATTAACAACTCAATTAAAAAAGGCAAATTAAAACTTTATGGTTTGTTATCCCTCATTGCTTAATAATTTGTTTTGCTAAGCAAATGATGAAGAATGATTATTCTATAAAGCTGAAACAGGATCTGGTTTGGCACATTTTTTAAAAGTCATATAAATTAAAAGCACTTTGTTTTTAAACTCTCTAAAACATTGATTGCAGGACTTCATGCCAATTCAAAGATCACAGCATAAAAGTGCTATAATATTTTCCTATTTATAGAAATTTTCTTTCTCCTCTCCCCTTTTTTACATTGAAGAATATATTCTGTTCTTGTAATAATCTAATAAGAAATATTAGATAATAACATTATTATAATTCGATAATAAGAAAATAATCTCTCTATTTTTTTTATTTGTATTGGGTTTTATTAATGCCACCAGTTTGGGGGCTCATCAAAATGAATTAGCCTCCTCTTAACCTCACAGATTTCTTGACATATTCAGAACTTTTGGAATTCTTGTTTGATAGTTCAGGATACTGAGAGACAAATACTACACCAATAAGTCTGGTCATAGGAAATATTTCAACAAGCTTTAAGAGACTACATAATGAGCCACACTGGTGGTTTTAGAAGTTGTTTATGCATATTTTTAAATGTTCTGAACTGCCCCCCAAGATGCTATTTGCAAGTCTGTATTTCTTATTGGGTCAAACTTCCAGAGAGAAAAGGGTTAACGGTGGCTAAACACACAAATGTTGAGAAATATATATCTCTTGGACTGTATGGAGGGGGGGAAGGTATCAATAATATAATTTGATAGGACAGTGTTAACAGATAATGCCAAATAATGAAAAGGAAGGAAAATAAGCCCAATGCTCAGCTAGAGACAGAAAGTCACAAAGTCTCTAAAACAACAGACCAAACTCAGCATTCCAATTCCCTCCCACTGCCCTGTGCCTTCTGGGAATAAGAAGAGTCATCTCCTTTCTGATCTCTCCAGCCACAAGTTTGTGCTGGGAAGACACATAAGAAATGACTACACTAAGGAAAAGACAGATTTTACCTTGAGGAGCAGAGATGTTGTTAGCAATGATGTTGGGCTGAGCTGCACACATGTACATACTTACATTTGCATCCTGTTGAAGACAGAATACCTCATTTCCCTCCTGACATGAGAATCTCTCCCCTTCCTTGGTCTTCACATACTGGAAGCATTGCTCTACTGGGGGATACAGAGTTATCAGAGCTCATACTGGACAAAAGAATTAAGGCATATGAAACACCCAAACCCTTATTGCTGGTTCCCTTCTCCAGCAGTGCCAGTGACCATTGAGCTGCACAGACCAGAGGCTTAATAAACTGCAGCAGTTTATGATGAGAATTATCTGCTACTATAAAACACTGAAATTGCTGCTCCACTATGAAATGACAAATAAAATGTCCTAGGTAAGTTTTCCCTGCCCATACAATTCAAATTACTGACTGGTTACAAATTTCTGGGAAGACTGTCCATTGCTACTATTTAGAAGAGTATTTTAAAAACTGGACATGTCTAAGCTTATTTATAGAACATAAGTTGTTTCCCTGACAGAATAGCAAAGTCAGGAGAAGGTACAAACTACTGCAGTGGAATAGAAAAGGGAATTTTCTTGGAAAAAGATTGCAACGTGGTACATGTAAGATGAATTTCCCAATTCATCACTAAAAATAATTTCGATGAAGCTAAGTTAATTTGTAAATACTATTTTTATCATCAAGAAATTCTATTTTAAATAGTATCAATTTAGCCTCTTCTTCTACAGATGCGGTTGTTTTATTAACAAACATTTCATTTTAATCTTTCTGAGCATCTTCAATGACAGCTGAGACTTACTCAGCAGAAAACAGACATGAGTTTCTGCATGACAGCAGATTGTTCAGCAAGACAAGCAACCTATCTGCAAAACCATGGAAACAAATTAATGTGTACTGCTGACAAAGAGATAAGTTACAGATAGGACTTCATTATAAGATTACTCTTCATTACTTCCACTTGCTAATCAGAAGCTCAGAATTTTTATTTTCATTGTGGTTTTTTTATAGTTTATAATTAACATGCTTGGATCACAATCTTAGTGGTAACATGATGCATCTTGAGCAATACCCTAAGCCAAATATCTTGCAAAATCTCAAGTGCAAATTTGGTATCAAACCTATATGGGTTTTATGATGTACTCATTACAGAAACACATCAGGCAACTCCACGAGGACTTCCATTTCAAATCTAGCATCATTACTGAGTGAAACAGTTCATTTTCCTGCAGATATAGGATTTAGGGAATTAAATATTTATATAGCATATGGACTGAGCCAGATTTGCATGTAGGTAATTGGCAGTTTTACACCAGTACACGTGGAAAAAAAAATTGCCATACAATGTTCTCTTCTGGTCTGAAACAAAAGCAGCAATTTTGAAAACTAAATACAGCTTGAGAGTCAGGGGAGAAATACAGTCTCTGCAAGGAAGGGAATGGATAGAGAGTAGATGATGAGGAACGAAGAAGGTAAACTAATCACTGGGGGAGGTGAGGGGAAGGGGCAGACAGCTACAATATGAGAAATCATGTCCATCTCCAAGCCCTGCCAAGGTGCCCAGCACACCACACTGCTGTGTTAACACCTGCAGGCACAAACCTGCCTTGGGATGCTCTGCAGGAATCAGGAGGCTTCAAGCTGCCAATAGACCAATATAAGAATACCCATAGTGTATCATTGCAGACAATAATACCTCTGATTTCCCAATGCAAAGAATCACCAGTAGGAAGCTATAAAGAAAATCTGAAGATTTGAAAATCCATGGAAATTTAGTTACAAATCTTCTATGTTCAGGAAGAGCCATAGCTAGGGAATCTTATACTAGAAAGAATACAGGAAAGAGAAACTTAGGTAAACCAAAAGTCTTGATATTGCTAAGACAAAGGACAAACAGAAATAAAAAAATTTTCAAGCCCTCTACGCACACTGCAACATGACAAAAATGCAGTAAGTGTAATTGCTCCTGGAGCAGACACAGTGCTGTCCCTGAGGGCAGGGCATGACAGCACTGCCTGATATTTGCAGTGGTTTAGTGATGCATTCAGTGAACACTTGGGAGCTCTCAATGGGAATGAAAAGCGACCCAATATGTAAACAGAAGTAGTTAACTGCAAACCCGTGGGAATCCCTCTCAAAGACATCACCTCAGGTTAAATGCAGGATGATGGACCAGCAGGTACCAATGCTGCACATTTCAGAGAAGAGCACAAGACAGCAATTAAGGAAAGATAAATACCTGTGAGTTTCAGGTACAACACAAGGCAATGAATGTATAGGTTCTGGTTTTGCACTCACTATGCAAAGCAAATTCCCACAGACACTACACTACTTAAGAAATTAAAGAGTTCTTATAAGCAAGTGTAAAAACCTCCCAACAGACCCTAAGGAACATGGCAAGACATGTTAGAGCTGTGAACCAGCAGCACCACCAGTGGCAAACCCCTCAGCACAGGCACAGCACTGGTATTAGGATTTCATAATGATAAGCAATAATAATTATAAAACTGAACAACAAAGAGGGGGAAAAGCCACCATCACTAAGAAGAGATAAATGAAATGATCTTATCCAACAGATGAAACTTGTGCTAACGAAATCACTGGACGAACACTGGGCAGAATAGCAGTTCATGATCTTCCACTTTCCAGCACTGCTTTCACATGCACAGTTGATTAACTAACTCTTGCTGTGCAAAGCCAGCTGACTTAAAGGATGCATTATTAATAAAAGAAATTCCCAACAAATTGATGAACTGACTCATGCTGCTGACCTGCAATATCAACTGCTTTTACTTCGCTAGCTAAATTCACTTTGGTTTCTGAAATGACTCCTTATGCACTTCAATGCATAAATGCTTTGTGGAACAAAGTTTTAGTTTTTCCAAGGCCTCATGTATTTAAAGGAAACAACTTCAAATGAGAAGACTTCTTATTCGGGTGGTGTTGATCACATCTGAGTTCTCAAACACACTAACAAAGACACATGAACATTCAAACCCAACTGTCGTATAGGAATTGATCTCCTGCAGCTGCAGGGAAAGAAACATTCTAAAATTAATATTGATTGTGCAGTATGCAATAACATACTTGTCTGATATTCATGATGAATTCATTATTGTGGAAAGGAAGATCAAATGAGAAAAAGGCAATGATGTAAATAGCTTCATTCCTTGTCCAGTAAAAATACAGAAACATTAATTACCTTTTCATCTGAATACTCAAGTAAAATAAAACCTCACCCAAAGACATTATCAATTTCAGTTAAATGATTACAGGACTCAAATGAGAATTTAGTTAACCATGAACAAAAGACAAAGGATATGAAAATGCCAAGCTAAAACAAAAGTGCAAGGGACCATTCATACCCTACACTTCAGACAGGATTTAAATGTTACACTGAACAACAGCCCAAAGGTTGGTTACCTGGGCACAAACACTGGGGTATTGAGGGGCACCAGCTCTTGGCTAAGAACAAACTTCTTTGATGGCAAAGCAGGTTTTATAAAAATGAAGAAAGATCTACAACAATCTGACAAATTAAACCAAAGTATGTTTACACCAAGAAGGCTCAAATAATTCTATAAACACCACAGCATCATAAAGCAGATATTAAAGTTTTAGCTGATGATGATGAGTCTTCACTACAGGTAGGAATTTGGCTGGTGTCATTATTGCATTTTCCTACCCACTCTCACCCAAAACACAGATAAACTACTACTCTTTTTAAAAAAGCCTTTTATATTAAAACCGACTAAAGTAACATTTAATAAGTTCTGATTTTCTCACAAATTGCTAAATACAACTCTTCCCTACCTTTTTGGATCACAGACTTGGAAATTGTGATACTGGAATAAAGTTCATCCTTGCATGTCCTCCCTAGTGTATGTAATGACTATCATTTGTCATATGCCACAGATGAATAAAGTGACACAACAGTAAGAAATACACACTGGTCTTTAAAATGTCCACGTGCACAAAAAGATGGCCAAGTTCAAGCTTTCTTGCTGCCTTACTCATTGTTTCAGTGGATCAAATAGTTGCCTGTGTAACAGCTTTTCTTTATACCCACACCCACCTGCACTTGAGCTCCCACAACTTTCTGTCCCATGGGAAGCATTCCACAATCCCACAAATCCAGCAGCTGAAGCTTTGAAATCCAAAGAAGCAGAACCTTGACAGCCCAGCACAGCCCAATCCTGCCACAGCCACACGAGCTGAAACCACTCCTGACACTAACACCAGTGTAAAACATCCCTGAGGTTCCAGAGGAGTTTGAGGCAATTCCTACTGTTAAATACAGCAAAATGGTTTTCAAATTGCAGGTTGAAGCTTGTGCTGCCAAAACCAAACGTCACTTGACTATTATTTATTTATTACTTTCTACCACAATGATTTATAGGAGAATGTGGAAGATTTCTAGACAGGTTTCCAGACTTGAGGTATCCTCGAAGTTACATTAACACATCTTATTTAGTGCTGCTCAAGTGGTTTCAATGATTAACAGCATAATCTCCTCAGTGTACTATTTCACCCTGTTTCTGAAGGGACCAAAATAGCAATTCAGCTGCACTGTCCTGCCTAGATAAGCAATTTTCTGCCACCTGAATGCAGAATGGTGAACTTTTTTCATCACCCAAGCAAAATATCATTTCCAGACATATATTTGTTATATGTCTGACACTATACATCATTAACATATTAACATTATTATATTTAGTATTTCAGTTACTTAAATGAATTAAGGTATTTGATAAATTCTGTTTCCTTTGTCAGCTGTCATCTTGTTGCTTTTATATATGACTTACTTTGAGATGTTAAAACCTAAAAAATATTACTGTAGTATTATTAGCAGTAAAAGAAAACATTTTAAAAACTTCCCAAGCAGAGGACTAAACCACAATGAACATCATGTTGTAATGCAGACTGTTCATCTTTGCAATCTCTGCTTTCCCTAGCCTACACAGAGGAGGATTAATAGGCCTATATACATTCACACACCTTAAAACACACATAAACACCCATAAAAATAGGTACAAACAATACAAATCAATGGGCAGAAAAGGAGAGAAGATGGACTTAAAGCTAACATAATAGCTTGGCTGCCCTGTGCAATCCACCTTCACTGACTTTCAGCCTTCCTGTGTTAGTACAGGCTGTGTTTGCAAAGCAGGTGAGAGCCTGATGTCTACAAAATAATGAGAATCAGGCTGAGAGGTGTCATGGGACAAAACATTACAGACCAGGAGAGGCTTTGTTTGTGGGGCTTTTCGCTTAGTTAAATCTGTTCCTCACCGAGATGTCACACAGTGCAAACAACAGTCTCCAAATGTATGACTTGATAAAAAAAGCCCTGCTGATCAGATAATAAAAATATCTTTTTTATTTTCAGGGAGCATTTTCAAAGCATTCTTGGTATTCAGCCTTTGAATGCTCTGAAAATGCTCTAGAACCAGTCCAGCTTACTCAGCCCTTGTGCTTAGCTTTCACTCCACCATAGTTCTGAACTACTTCAGTTCTTATGCCTTGAAAACTTTATCAATTTAAACAACACCTCCCAGTGTGCTCTGCAGTCAACACACAGCTTTTGTTATAATGCTGTCAAGATCCCAAAGCCTGCAGATACCATGTTTCTTAATCACTGAAATGCTCATTTTGGTCTGTGCTATCTCTGAATCTTTGGGAATTATCCACCCCCTAAAAATCAGGGGGGCAGTCTTATTCCTGTTTATGATCATTATAACTCATTACCTCCATCCACCAGGAGGACTAAGAGGTAACTCAAGCATGAGAGGCTGCCAGGCACACTGAATACTGACACAGAGCACGAACAGGCAGGAAAGGATTCCTAACTATTTTAAATTATGGTTCAATTTTTCTCCAGCAGTTTAGATCTGCTGAGAAAAACAGGCAGTGATTTTTTTTCCCACTCAAGATTTTGCACAACTGCTATGCTTTGTAGGCTGTTAGCTCATGATCCCAAAAGCACTTCTTGCTAATTTTTGGAAAATTCTTATACCTGCAAGAAAGGACACACTAGGGCAAGCAAATCCTGTGCTTCCTGGTTGAGATCTATTGCCTTTCATATGGATCTCACAGATTTACATTGCAAATACATCTTTGAGATGCCAAAGTCATTTAACTCTAACAAGCACAAGTAATTTTGATGTTGTATCCCAGCACAGACTTCCTGCAAATCGCTATGCTGCCAGCTCAAAAGCCTCTTGCTCTGTTTTTCTGTGATAGTTATATTTCTTGTTTAATTGTGTTTTTATCTTAAAACAACCAAAAATGCATTATGCAAATATGTCCTTTCAAGAATTCACTTTGTGAAACTAAAATAAACTCGGAGGTTTATTGCCTTGCAAATTATTCATTATAGCCCTTTAAATGACAGGAGACAAACTGTACGAAACAAGGCAGCAGGAGAGACACAGAGTCAAAATTCTGTCATCTATTTTTAAAATCACATTGGGTGTGATGTCATATTTCTGAAAGTCTGCCACCACCTAGCACTGGGAAGCAACTCTAGTCTGCAGGGCAGCACTGGGGACATGTCCCAGCAGCAAATCCCCCAAGGAAAGGTGCAGGCAGGTATGGGCTCACACTGTCCTTCCCTCCAGCTGTCCCAAAGACACAGAGCCACTACATCAGCAAAGGACAACATATCATAGCTGCTGCAAAAAATCACAAAGACTTTCCCAAAGCACTCACTCCATTCTTAAGCCACTTTCGAACTGGTTAGATCTGGACCCTGTACTGAAAATCCACACTCAAGTCAGTTCTCTGCACAGCTTTGACCATACCCTGACCTTAGGTTTTGAGCAGTGCTTGGAGTGTTAGGATTGCCTGACTTAAACAGATTCTCCTGGTCAGTCTTTCTTTCTCAGCTGCAGATCCCTAGTTCCTTAACTAGTTCTGCAGTTAGAAAAAGGCTTCTTGGCTGCATTACAAGTATTTAGTGTCCTCTGGTCCTCCCATCCTCCTCTCCAAGCCTCTGAGACTTTCTGAGCTCTGCAAGAACTCTGTGTATTTCCAAAATCCCAAATCCAAAAACTGATTCACCTACAAGATGACCATCCAAGGCTTTCATTGTGTCCTAAATTAGTGAAAATCCTTATTGACTTCACTGTCCACAGCTGAGGGGATCAGATCTGCTGACCTCCAAACCACACACACTTCTAATCCATCTAGTTGTGGAACATCACCTTTGTGCAATATTATGGCATAGTTAGACAGAAATTGAGGTTTATACTGGAGATCTAATTTAAAACCAAAGCTTTCCTATAATTCTAGATAATTAAAACCATGAGCACAGATATAGTTTCTCTGTGGCAGTACAACATATCAACAGTAATTCAGATACTAACACACTGAGTTTGTTCTCAATTTCTTGTCAACTTTCTCCCTCCAATCCTTGGAATTTTCAATGCAGCATTTGATGCCATATTTATTATAACCATTAGATCAATTACTTGGACTACAGAATAAACTTACTTAAAGCAAAAACGTTTTCTACATGTTCTATGCTCTGACTCCAAGTAACAATGAAAATAGTTATTTTTGGTTCATCCTCACCCTCTGTTCCTTTCCTGTTCATTACTGAGAAGTGACCTCTGCTCTGCCAACAGGCGATGTCACCTTCTGTCTCCTGCTGGGTACATGCTCAAAAGAAAACATTTACAAAAGACCATGCACTCACCCCATGCTGCCTTGCCAGCACACAGAAGACAGACTGAAAGAATGAGAGATTCACCTTCTCTGATCTCTTTGAAGTCACACCAACCATGCTACCCCCAGAACAAAACACCAAGAAAAATGAAATCCTCTCTTGCTAGGCAAGGCTGCCAGTGCACCAACAGCACTGCTCAACATTTCCTACCTCTCCACCACATCCAGCACTGCAGTCTCACTGTGTAAATGCCTGGCAAGCTTTTGTAAAAGGGAACATTTTAACCATGTGTTCATAGCACACTTCCCAGGCAATTACAAACAGCAAATGCTCATTAAAAGCAAAGTGATGAAAAAGATATGCAACTGTAGCACATGAGAAAGTTATGGCTGGTTTAAGTTTAAAAAAAAAATCATATTTAGGTGTGAACTGCTAAGGCAACTTCACAAAGACATCAAAAATATAAATCAAAAATTATCAGAACAAGAGGCTGAAGTCAAAGTGCACCTGGGACTTAACTCAGCAGCCACCAAACACTCTTCTTCTTTGAAGAGTATTCAGAAGGTCAATTACAGGTTCTGACCATTTTCTAACTTAAATATTTACCATTTCATTATCACTCCACAAAATAAACATCACTGAAAACCTCTGCAAATCACTGCTAGTGTTTCAGTCCTTCCTATATTTTACCTCTTCTGCCCCAAACTGTGGATATTTCCTTATATTTTTGCAGGAAACCAAATGGGCAGAGAGTACATCTATTTCTTCTTAACTTAGTAAACACAAACTATAAAACTTAAATCCTTCACATACTTCAGTGTTCCTCTCATAAAGGCAGATTAAAAACTATTTAACTGTAATATAAAGCTGACTAATATGTACAGTTAATTCATGAATATGAAATATTTTGTGTTCATTCATCTCAATTTTCTATTGTACAGAAACTTTACATAAAAGTGACTGTTTCAGTCCAACAGCAACACAGTTCTTTGTCTCTTATTCACCTTGGAAATTGTCACTCTCTTCATCTTTATGGTTCATAACTCTGAAAATTGATCTCTCAAACAATATGAATCTAAAGCATGTATAGATCAAATGCTCAAAAACAAAATAATTTGTTTTCCATCACTTAGATTTGGTTTTATTGGTGCTTTTCTAACAACACATGAACAGGAAAAAGAAGAGAACAAGATACTGATCACCTTTCAAACACCAGAAAACATCCTAATATATTCCTCCACACCAAAGATATTTGCTCCTCAAAGTGCACTAAGGAAACTGTTTGGCTTCTCAAAACAAGGACTGTTGTGCAGAAACTGATACACAAATCTTCTTATCTTCAAGAGAAGTATGCTCAGAATCACATTTTCAGAAGACAAAATACTGTCTCTCAATTGTATGTTATTCTAATGTGGAATGAAATCTGTGGCACTCTTACTTGCTCACTGATGAATAAGAATTATAATTGTAAGGCAAACAACTTGAGAAAACAGATACAGAAAGACAGAGCAGGATGATTGCAAATCCAACTCAATTTCTTACAAGTCTGAGACAGAAACAATGCAATACAGCAGGCTGCCATTAATTAGACAGACTGCTTCAGCTTAGCAAAAACATCCTTCTGGCAAAACCTCAAACTGCAAGAAAGAAATTAATCCCAATCCCAGTAGCTGGTGTTTCATCACATGAAGTGCTACAAGTAAATTATTCTCTGCTGCCATGGAAGGCTTTGCCAGGAACCACACAGAAGATGAATGACTCTTCAAAACAATGTACCCCTTTCATCCCCTACAATCTGTACGATGGTGCACTAAGCATTTGGTCTTGTTTCCTATACTGAAAATGATACCTAAGGCCCAGATCCTACTGCTAAGAGGAAATACATAATGTCCTGTAACTCTCCAGGGTACAGTTCAGGGGGTGCTGCAAAACTGCAGCAGCCCTTTAGCCTGGAGCTGCTTCTAAGTCTACAGAAATAGTTGCCAAGAAAGTGTTAAAGAGATTAAATATCAGGAGAAATAAACCATGTTTCCATTAAATTGCGTTTCAGTGTAATGGTACAAAAGGTATTAAAACTCTCTGGAGCAGGGTTAATAACTCATTTTATGGAAGTAGTAAATTAAGAGGTCAGCGATTTCCTAGTACATTTACACTGGGTTTATGGACAGATTTTGTTAAAGGAATGTATCACTGTGTAAACTGGTAAACTTGTAAAAACTGAAGACAGCAATTTCTAAAAAACTTAATCTTGCTGGGTTGTTTTGCTGTGCCAGCTAACAGCAGTGAATCCCTGGTTTCTTCCATACAGCCAGAGCTTGCTTCCAAAACTTCTGACAAAGGCAACAAGCTCACAATCAACTGAAATCACAGTGGTAAAACTGCACACTTGAAGAGCAAATTACACATCCAAAAAAAAAAAAAAAAATTGAATCTCTTTAAATTCACCTTCTAAGCTGCTGCAGAGTCTGGCTGGCTGAACTCGCTCTCTCCATGCTGCTGTGTGTGCATTTGGGGCTGCAGCAGTGCTGATGGCACAGCAGTGCTCTGGCTCCTGGGGAACAGCACTGGCACAGTCTGATGCCTCCTCCAGCTCCCAGCCTGCCCCTCTGGCAAACCAGCTGAGGGTGGGCAGGAGACCAGGAGGGAACAGCCAGGACAGCTGCCTGGACCTGAGCAAAGGGATATTCCATGGCATGAAATGTCATGGTCAGCACAAAGAACTGGGGTTAGAGGTGAGATTCTGCTGGGACACTGCCTGGGCATGGGTCTGCTGGGAGGCTGTGGTGCATCACTTCTTGGGTTTCTGTTTTTTCCCTCTGTCCTTTTGTTATTAAACTGTCTTAGTTCAGCTCAGAAGTTTTCTTGCTTCTATTCTCTTCCCCATCTCACTGCAGTGACTGAATGTGGCTGTGTGGCAGCTTAGCTGCTGGCTAGGCTGACCCCACCTCAGCTGAGCTGCATTTCTGTGTTAAACACAAGCATGTACCAGGGAAATGGGGATTTCCATGGAGAAAAACAGCAAATACCTCACAGTATAACTTGATCATTAATGCGAACGGATCATGCAATCACTGGAGAAAAGGCAGAACTTCATCTGTTTGAAACTGAGAAAAGCTTTGCTCAGTGTTGTTGTAGTTTATCTCCTGAATTTCCTGAGGATGGAAAGGAACCACAAAAGTCTCCATTCAGTTACACACACAGCTCAAAGACATTCAAATCATCTGCATCTGCAAGCAGAGCCAAAACAACACACAGCACATTGCCAGAGGGGCCAGAAAGCATGTTCTAATGCTATATATGCTTCAGATATATTTTCCATTTCAGTTCCATTCAGGGCAAGTATTTGGATGAGCAACTATTCACTTTTCAAAGAGATTAAGACTGGGACACTGCAACATGCTCCAATGAGATGAAGGTTTAAACCCTTTCTTGGTTTTCTCCACATGTAAAGTCCCATTGATCTCAAAATAATGAACACCAACGAGAAGTGGTATCAGCAGCACATACTTAAATCATTCTCTAAGAATTGCAAATACTTGATAAATTCAGCACAGCCCTGCAGCCAGGGGCAAAACCTTTGCTACACTGGAAGTATGCTGTGAAGCAGAAATGATGGATCCACACTGGAATAACCCTCTTGCCATGATTCTTGCTTGTTCTCTTTCCTTTCTATATTTAGGAAATCGAAGTGATTTAATGTAAAACAGCAAAGATGGGAAATTGACTGCAACTCCTAAGAAAAAGCCTAGGAGGCTAATGAACCATTATGGTAAAAGCTGAATAAGCCAAGGTCCTGAAAAGAAATTGGAGGTGTATTTTAGATATGCATGAAGACGATCAAAAACCCATTTCACATAGATTGCTGTGTGCAAGTAGGGCACTTTGTTTAATCTTATCCAGCTAGACAACTTACATGAAACAAACCTTTAATTTGACTTTCAAAAGCATTAAGTATTTTTTGCCTTGAAGTTGGCCAAATAACTTTCCTGGAGGTATTTCAAGCTAATTTTTAAAAGCCAGCACTTTTGACTATTAGAAAAATAGACTCAGCTATTTCCTCAGGGGAAGGGAGAAAAGTTTGGGGGATTTTTTTCCTCTTTTATTATTATCACCGTTGAGTCAAATAAAATGAAGGGTTTGTTACAGATACTGAAGTGGTTGGTTTCATGTTAGCTGAAGACCTACTCACACACATATCACATGGATGTTTACCTATTGTCATCAAGATTTGTAATCATGACCTTAACTCTGGTAAAGAATGTTATCAGAGTCAGTGTTTGCAGAAAATTATAGACCCTCATTCTGCAAACACATGTTAACTGAACTGAGATTACTCGCACACAAAAATAAACCACAGATGTACTTGTAAGATCAGGCCCTGACTGACCCAAGAGGAAGAAAGAACAGAGATATCTAAAAAGCTCCTTTGGATCTCCTGTAAGTGCCTGAACCTGCAGAAACTAAAAACCACCAAAACAGGACTAAAATTGGGTCTCACTGGGAGAAAGCAGTAAAAAGAAAAACCAACCCAAACTAAATCAACAACAAAACCAAACAAAATAACAAAACCTTCCACACCCACAGAAAAACTACTGTCTAATCAATATGCAGAAAGGACCACTAGTAGTTCCTTACCTTGTGTATGGTGAAATCATAAAGGTTCTTTGAGACAGATTAACAAGAAAATTCTGGAAGTCTAATAATTAAGTTCTATTAACAATTCTTAAACTATTTCTTAAAGTTTCTATTTCATTACTGTGTAACAAACCAGTAATACTGTTATTATAGTATAGCAAAAGGACATCCCAGATTTTAGATACCAATTGTTTATTATACTGCCTGAATACCATGGTATCTAGTTTTTATTTTGATGGAAGTTAAGGTTGAGAGAGGTGTCCAGGTCGAAGTAATATCTTTGGTTAAACAGATGTACAGCTGAAAAAAACTCGTTAACTTTCTAAGAGAACCTTCTGTACCTCCAAAATAGATTTAGTAACTTTCCAAGCTGCTTTCAAAACTGCACCCAAGCTCAGAAACACTGCTTAGCATTCATATAGATACACAGCATTCTGACCCCTTGAAAAGAAATACTAGTACCTATGGAGCATGAGCTGTAGCTGCAGCCTCCTAATCTGCATCCGTTTGTCATTTAGCCTATAGAAACCAGCAATTTCACTCCTTTCAACTCTGACATGAGTCATTTAATTCTGAATAAAGTAGGATGTAATGTACCATGCAACAGAGCAGAGTCAAGAAAACGAGTGTGTGTGCTTTCCTTTGCTTCACTATCACTGCAGGAGCAAATGGAAGTGCACTATCATTGCAGAACAGAGTGTGTACGTGGTGCTATCCAGGCTTCAGACTGCCATTACCAGTGACTAATTCAGAAACAACATTTTAAGTAGCTGAAGGTCTTACAGATCATTTTAAAGAGTGAAATTTCATTCTTATAAACCACTCATACACCTTTATCACCAGGGAACAGCAGTGTCATCCAGCAGTCTGACAGGTTAAAACATATTGTATATTCCAGAGAGACTCCTAAGCTTCATTTCTTATTTATAAGTCTGGAGTTAGAATTTGAATGAACATGAGCCAGAGTCTCTGCCTGTGCAGAAGATTCCCAATACTCTCTTTAGAGTTTATCATAGCAACAAATGACTGAGAACTGAGATGCTCCAGTGATAGAGCAAGAAAGGTCACAACTCTCTTAATAGCTATAATAAATTAAGTATCAGAAAATAATTTAGCAAGTTGAGAAAATAGACTTTGATTGCAGTTAGCAATACTCTGATTAGCTACAAACATTTGGGATATTAGCATGCATCAACATTCAGGTAACACCAGCTAGCAAACAGGTAACCACGCAGCAATGGCCAAAGAAAATTCAAGCAGGGCTGAGGTGAGAGCAGTGTCCCAGGTGCCTTGTCAAACAACAGACAAGATTTTTGTCTAATCATCTGCAGGTCCAGATTCAGCAGTGTTTTCTGTTTCCTATCTCAGTATCAAGAGCCAGGAAGTGGGCAGGCAAGCAAGGGCAGGTAAATAGGTATGTGGGTGACCAACACACACTATGGCAAATATACTGTGCCAATTGCACTCATTTATGTCAAACGGTGGCAGCAGAGAAGTGCAGAGGAATAAAAGCCAAGACAAACTGGAAGGTACCTTGGCATGCATCCACCTAGAGCAATTATCAGTGTGTAGCCCATAAGGAACTAATGTGGCATTAAGGCATTAATATGGTGCTTACACACACACACATCCCCCAAGCTAGTACCCAACAAAGTACCTTAGTACCTCAGAATTGCTTTGGGGTCTTCAATCCTTCTCCAAGGTTACACCTCGTGAATAAGCCATAGGAGTACAGAGCATGGGCTGTTTTGTGCTGGATGCTGAGCACATCTTTGAATGACCCAGACAAACTGTTCCATTCTAATGGAGAAGCTGACTTGGCACCATCCTCATTTTTCAGGTTCTCTTTTCCATTCTTAACTCCCTCTGAGTTCCACCTCTGTATTTCAAACCTTCTAGACAGAATACTTAAGACTGAATATGCAAGAGCACAGTAATACATTTTCTATCCAACCAATTCCTAAGATGTAGTGTGTATGTACTCTGTTTATTATATTTAAATTTTTCCCTGCAAAATGATCATTTGTCTGATCATCATCACATACTGTCTTCAAGTCCAGGTTCACTATGCTATGCTGGAGACTTAAAAGAAGCACATGTCATACTGTCTTCAAGTCCAGGTTCACTGTGTTATGCTGGAGACTTAAAAGAAGCACATATTGTGCTGGAGAAGCACTCCTGAGTTACACAAGAGACAACAGGGAATCCAGAGTGCTGCTGGAATCTTCACATCCTAAATGCAAAACACATCATCTTCAAAATTGAAAGGGTTGCAGGTGGGGTTATCAGAAAACCAAACTGCAACTTGAGATTCTGAACTCCAGGTGTAGCCCAAACAGTGTGAACAGAAGGGACAGGGAATTGCTGAATTAAATAAGATATAAAGACTTCCAGGCAATTCATGACCCAAAGACAAAGTGCATAAAAATGACAAAACAAGACAGAAATGGAAGAAAAACTCTAAGAATTGATGCACAGTAATACCTATCAAAGTAATATGAACTTATATTCCAAAACCTCTCCTAGAATATCTCAAAGAATAAAATTCACAACTGTGACCTACTATTGAATGCAACCTCTCAATAGTTTTTTCTTACAAAATTTTACTTACACATAAAACATATTGAGACAGAGCAGATGGAGTAATTTTGCAACACACAAAATCCCATATAGGTTTATGTTATATAGCGAAAATGATGTATCATGGCTTGATTACTGACAACTTTAGTAACACTAGAGATTGCACCTACATTGTAATACAATATATTTGAGCATGTAAATGCAAATTCCAGATAAAATTCACATTCCTCTAACCATTATAAGATACAGCACAGCAAAAAAGCTCTCTTTTTCCACAGTATCCAGATGCTTGTCCAAACTTAATGTCTCTTTTCTAGAGTTTCAGGGGGCCTTTCAGAAGTAGCACTTCTTTCTTCACCAAATGCCAAATAGGTATTTCTCAAAAAGGTAGTAATTTTTGTTGATCTGCCTAATTGTTCTAACTGCTGCTCACGGTCAAACACACATTCCTGTCAAGCATAAACACATGGGATGAAGTAGTTTGGCCTAGGAACACAGTGACTCAAGGTTCTGTATGCAACTGATTTGTACTGAGTACTTCACAAACCCCATTATGTATTTTAAAAGAACTACATGTAGTTTTCAACTGAATAGCCCTGTTATGATTTTTCAGTCCTGTGGGGTTAATAACTCAACTCTTGAAAGCTTTCCTAGAAAAGACATTGAAGTGTCCTCAGAGCCTGACTTCAACAGAAAATTTTAAGACCTTTTTGGACTTCATGCTTTTGGCTCGACATAAAACCTGCATCAAGCATGAGAGATGCATCTAAGTTCGGCTTCTGTAAGCAGCATCACTCACTCAAAATCACATTTGTTAGAAAGCATCACAAGGACCTTAGATCTCAGCTCCAGATCTGCAGACATGCACAGGAATAAACTTCCATGTTCCTGCAGCATTGCAGGCAGCAATCTGCAGTTTGGAACTGAATGGCTCATCCTTGGCAATGCAATTTAACATTACTCAACCCCATTGCTCAGAGTAATGCCATCCAATCTATGTAAGAGCAAAAGAAACAGGAGAGAACACAGAAAAGAGTTTCAAATATTTCCTTCTGGGCTTTTTCTTCTTTCCTGATTCTGCCTTTCCCACATTAGAGATTTGAAAAAATACCATCAGCATCACAGCCCCTAATTTTCTGCAGAGTCCCTTACCTGAGCAGGGTCTGGGATAGCTACTGAACTGCCAACAAAGAATGAGAAAAGTAGGAAAGAAAAGGTCCTGACCTAACTCCATCAATAAACAACAGTGATGTGCAGATCTGATCTATCTCACTTAACTGCAGCTTTGCTAACTTCCAGCAGTTAATAAGTAAATTTAATGCATTCTATAGTCCTGGATTGCCAAGTCACACACACAGACAATGACTGATGACAATTTTGTCACTATACTTATGCCTGAGTCCCACAGTAAGCTGCAATTGCTCTTTATCTTCACTCCACCATCCTGAAGTACCCACTGGTGACTAGGCTGATGAGCTATTTGATTCCCTGAGTAATGATCCTTCCTGCAGCTGGAAGCAGGGGGAGATGTCAGCACCACCTGGATCAATAGATGAGCCTGGAGGTACTTACCTATACAGCAGTTGTGGACTGACCAGTAATAAATGCAGGACAGGCTTCCTCCAGTGTGCAGACTGCTCAGTGTGACCTCCACACTGGGATCTAGGCATGTTCTGTGACTCCAAAAATACACCACGTACCCAGACATGCTAATGGGTAAAAAGGAACATTTTCTCCAAACAGTGGAAGTATCTGATGCCCTGTGTTTTTTTCCATTGCATAAGGAACCCTACCCATAAATGCAGATCTCTTCTGCACATTCTCATTTAACATACTGTTCCTGATCACTGCAGTTCAAGCAAATCCCTCAAGCAAAGGGATAATAAATGGTTTTCTCAAAGAGTGTTAATCCTATATATTTAAGCCTCAAACAGAAAGAAGATGCCTTACTCCATGGATGGCAAAAGAATGCTCACTTGCTTTACCAAAGTTCATTCAGGACATTCAAGCACACAAGACAAGAAAAGTTAATTCAAAGAGGTAACCACAACCCTAGGGATAAGAAATAAAAATGGAAAGATCTGGAGAATTTCTTTTATTCTTCAGACAAGCAAAAATGTGGAGCAGGTAAGTGATGTTTCTAAGTTAGTATAAGCACAAATTAAAGAGAAGACAATGTCCAGGTGGACACAAAGAAAACCTGCTCATCTGATACTACTTGGAAGTACCTTTGTAAAGCAATAAGCCTAAAGGCCTGTAAGTTTATCCAAAGTGCCTGCTTTCAGACCATTCTCTCCAAAGATCCAATGCTTATTTAGCTTATGGTAGCTGAGCTGTATCTACATGATGGACCAGATCCTCAGGCAGCAATGAACTGCGGAAACAACAAAACAGGATGGTTTAATTCACAGAACATAAGCCTAGTAGTTAAGTTAGATGCTCAATGGCAAATTAAGTAGAATTACATACAAAGTGTTAGTCCCTTGTATACACTTTTTCAGTGTCAGGCTGCTAGGCTTAGTCTTATTGTAACACACCTATGACACAGGGGGGAAAAAAGTCCATTGTAAGTGGGTAATGAATGGGAGGCACATTAGACTACTTATCCCTCCCATGAGATTGCTATTCCCAGCCCTTAAAAAGTGACAGTTTAAATGGCTCAGCGTTGTACTGCTATGCCATTTAGTCCAATCAAGCACTTATGTTTAGCATACAAAATTCACAGGGCAACCTCCTCTCTATTTCTGCTTATTGCTTTCTTGCATTATGGAAAATCCTGAGCAAGAGCTCTTCTACTTACTGATAGACTCAGTGCTGCAGCACTACTCATCCTGAGTTAACTCAGTATGCAATTCATAGAATACATTCAGTGTGTTATCAATAGGTCATTCCAGAGGCATAACAGATGTTCCACGACATTAGCTGATCATGAAATTCCAGCTGTTGCTAACTGGCAATAAGCCTATTTCTTTTGCTGCAAAGACACTCGCTGTTTGCTTAAAAAAAGTACACAACAGTAACTAAAACATTGGCAATTTTGGCATAGTGTTCATGTTGGGGAAGAGGATGGCCAGATGCTGCTTATCTGGGGACACCTATGTCCATCACAAGGGCCTGTGCAATGGCACCTTCAGTTGGATCAGGTGAGATTGCCTGAGCTATTGTTCTGCTGAATCTCAACCATCCAGCTGGCCTGTGGTCTCACAGGAGTACTCCAGCATCTGCATGACCTGCTACCTTAAACTACATACAAAACACCTCCCCCATTACTCTAACTGACCTTTATGACCATTCCTGCAGTTGCAAGAACAGTTTCTAGCAGCTGTTTAAAAGTACCCATGTACAGCACGGTAGATCCTACAGCAAGAATCACATATGGGAGTTTCTGGGACTGTCACATGCTCTGCCCAAGAAATTAAATCTACACATCTTCAGCATGCAGATGGTGCCTATTAACAAGGTAGGAGCTGCATGGGACTGTCCAGATTCCTCACCCGAGGAGTTCTATTAACACATAACAAAGGTTTCCTTTGAAAGTGACTGTGTGGGTACAGTCATCCTGTCCCAGTGCTCTCCAGCCCAGACTCTGTCTCCAGCCAACCACTGTTCCCTCTGTGTAGAGACCAGCTCAGGGACTCCTGGACCCTGCAGGGACATGAGGACTCAGTGTGTGTAGACACACCTAGTCCTAATGCCCAGCTGCACCACAATTACAACCATATGGAAAACTTCAACCTCATACTTATGTCATAATTTTAACTTGAAATCCAAGAATCTTACCACCCCTTTTCTTAGATTAAATAACATTTACAAAACACAACTTTGAAGAGAATTACAAGGGTGATTATGTAATAGGAAGCCTTCTGTGGCTCTCTCTCTTTGTATTATTTTTCTATTTGAACTGGCATGATTCATTTATCTCTTCATTAATAATACTTAAAATGTTGGGAGAGCTTTATTTTAATTAACTTCTGTACAGAAAGTCAGGACAAGGAGAATAGGCAGCAGCTTCTGCCGTTCAGAATGGTTGAGACAAGTTTGTTGGTATTGCTGCTTGTTTGTTCTGTGTTATTTAAAAACTGAGCATCAAGCACTCTTTTCTCAAAGCTTAAAAAAAGTCTGGTACCTCTAAAAATATCAATCACAGAAGACTAAATCTGAATATATCCAGGTCCAGTCCAGAAGAGCATCAAATGAACACACTGCAAGCAGGAGGCTGAGCTGACCACTCTTCATCCAGCTGCCTTATATCTTATTAGCTGCATTTGTCCCTACCTGAATAATAGCAAGATTGATTCTGCAGACAAATCTTAGCATTTTCCTCTCTTATGGTTTTTAGCCTCCTATTCTACAGAAAAAAAAATTAAATCAAACAAAACCTGCTTGTCTTCAGGCAGTCACAATCACCTCTATAATTCTATAAATATCCTCTGCACAATAACTCATGGCGTGTATAAAAGCAATGACAAGGTCACTTACTATGAACAATTCATGATCAGTTACCCTGGCAACAGAAATGTGTGGCAACAAGGGAGAAAGGCACAGTAAAAATTATAGGATGTTTCTATTATGTAAGTGTCTCCTGTGATTTCTCCAGAAGGCTTTACCTAAAAAGTCTCAGACTCCAGATGTTTCCCACGTTCTCTAGTTTCGCACCAGTAGGAACTTTGCTTGTTTCAGTGGAGTTACTGTAGATCTACAGAAGTGAAAAGAAAACCAAACATGTGACTGATAAGGAATTTCATTCTGTTTTAAACAATGTTGTCTCAAAATCTAGCATGAATGTGATCCATCTCTGTGGGTGTCTTCTGAGGAGTTTGAATTGTTAGTTAACATTCACTGTTAGTTATGAGTCATACATAGTTCACTCTCAATTGATATTCCCTATTTGTCACTTTCCCATTAAAAATCAATCACTAATTTGCATGTCACAAAGGTTTTCCAAGTCTTCAGGACTTATGTAATTAATGTATTATTTCAGGACTTAAAAAATTAACTTTCTATCTAGAGGCACAGCAGAAGCAAAGGCTTTCTGCACAGGCCATGGTTCTGGAATGCATTTTCCACTTTCAATCAACCTCTAAAGCTGAAGTGAGATCCCACAGCACAGGTTTTATAACAACAGTAGGTAGTCAGTATTTCACCAGTCAAAACTCAGTCTTGACAAGGACTCAACCAACAGTAACCATTCTGAGTAGGTGTGCATGAGTCTTGCAAGATCAGAATGGAACAGTGGCCTTAGGAATGCAGAGTTGCTCCAAGTCTATGTACAGAAATACAAATTATAAGGTAACCACAGCCCACTCACATCCATCACTGCAAAAGGCAATGTTTCTGAGGTACCCAGGAAAGGAGAAGCAGCAATGAAGAGTAGAAACCCCAGACAAGTCACTGTTACGGTGCTGTAAAAAACCCTCTTCTGTATTTGAGAAGACAGGCCTGAATCCACACTCAGCACATATAAAGCACTATGGTCCTTGCAAATCAGGATTCAAGAGGTTTCAGCCTCCATCCAGCAGTACTTTTTTGCGCTGCCACTCTCCAGACACCTCATCAGCCTCCATCCAGCAGTACTTTTTTGTGCTGCCACTCTCCAGTCACCTCTGAGACAACTATCATGGCAAATGCATATAACTGTAGAAGGAACAGCTATCACCTGAAGTGGCAGATCCTATGGATACCACAGGCTGTGTTCCTTCCAGACCCAGTACTGCACACTCAGCCTTGGAAAACTGTGACTTGAACGTTACTGTAAAGAAATAATTGATCTGTCGACAGCACGCAGAACAAAAACCTTTGTGGTGCAATCCAGGCTGAAACAATGAGAAGTGAGAGATCAGAATTGCTCAAAGCTGTCATAAAGAGGCACAAGGAAAATTTGACTTTGCTAAGTGGGAAAGCAAGGGATTCCTGCAAGAGTTCTGCAGCTTTTTGGCTTCTCACATCACAAGTTTAACTTTGGGAAACAGCCTGAAGAACCTGATGGATGCATTAGGGTTTCATTTCAACAGGTGATTGCAGCATGGCTTCATCAACATTTCATCTCTGAAGAGATGGTTTCATAGCCATTCTTGCAAGATGGTCCATCCCCGGGAAACACAAACTCAGCCCAATTTCATTCTGAAAAGTGGCCCACAGTGGAGCCATGCTGACAGCCAGAAAGAGGCTACAAAGTCCCTCTAAAGTTCAAAAGAAAATACCTTGAGAGCACCCTAGGGGCTCTTCCAGAACACTGCAATCACTGGGTCAAAGTGGACAGTATGAAAGAGCTTTGAGAAATCTAAATACTGCAGAGAAATGGTGACAACTGAGGGGAGTTTAATACACATTTATACTTCAGAAACTTACTGTCTTACCCCACTTGTAGAGTCCAGTACTGAGATGTGATTTTACTAACAAATAGCAACAAGAATTTTGCCTCTATTACTTCTCAATGGCTTCTCAGCAATTTTAAAGATAGAACTAAAGTGTTTCTAACAGCTGTCTTTCAAATTTGATCTGCAATCTACAAACTGTGTAGTTGGAGAGCTCTCTGTGCAGGGTGAATTTATGGAAAAATGTCCAAGGAAAAGGAAAAACTGACAGAGCAAGAATGCCAAGAGAGAACATGGTAACATAGACACAGGTTAATAAGCTGTTGTACACTCCAGAGCACACAAGGTAGGATCATGACAACACAAAATATCCATAGCAAGAGGTAACCACAACTTTCACTCTTCTGAAATAAACCCAAAATGAAATCAAAGATGTTACTATAGGCCAAAAAAAAGCATAATAAATCACACCTTGCAAAAAGAAAACTGTATCAAAACCCAAAGTGGCTTCAGGGCTTTTTCCTGCTTGTTTAACTTGGAATTAATAGACTGATACTCAGAAAAAGTAAAACCACAGTAATTCTTACTTCAAATCCAAAACAAATGTTGAATGAATTACTATTACTATGGCATAAAATCATTAAATCACACTATTAAAGCTGCCTGAGTTACATTAAATGGAGGTAGTGATAATGAAATTACTTGGGATGAAACTCTTGACTGAGTGCATATTGTCAGCATTTGCTTCTTCAAAGTACACAGGAATTTATACTGAAGATCCACATCAGAAATGAAGAACAGCTATTCTGATCATGTCCTGAATAATAGTCAATTTGAAACTAGACGCTGTGTGATAGAACTGCCTCTACAATTTCCAGACAGGTTTGACTGCTTACAGACAGAACAAAACATTAGAGAACTGCAAAAGAAAAGGCAAAGGCAATAACTGAATCTCTAAACGTACATGCAACATCTGACCTGCTGTGTTATTCTCAA
The DNA here is from genome assembly GCF_000695815.1 of Acanthisitta chloris. Taxonomy (NCBI): domain Eukaryota; kingdom Metazoa; phylum Chordata; class Aves; order Passeriformes; family Acanthisittidae; genus Acanthisitta; species Acanthisitta chloris. The sequence goes on along the minus strand of NW_008685820.1, from coordinate 27,744 downwards.
AATCGTTCTGAAGTTTGTTTCTAAGAGCTTATATAACGAACAAGCTCGTCCGTGGCAAGAATGCTAGGAGAAGATTAAACAAAACTTTTCAATAGCAGGTTTCCACCCCTTGTTCAGCAGAATATTCCTGACTCTCCCTTAATTATCAAGATTGATACAATTATTTATTTTATGCTCTTCGTAAAGTGTAAAACTGTCCAAGTCTTTGTAATGTAACTACAGTATTGATCCTTTCTATTTCAGACAGAAAGGACATAGCTATGAAACGAGAACTGCCCAAAAATTCTACTCTGCATCTAGAAGAAATAAGAATAAAGTCCTTAAAAAAAAAACCTTATTAAATTTTAAGTCAATTTCATGATTAGCAAAGAAGTGAGTTTTAATTCTTAAACTCCTGAGCTGGAAAGACTAGAATTAGTTCCTCATATTTCAATTTGCAAGGTTTGCTAACTCTGCAGTTTCTGCCACGCTTGCACACTGTAAAGAATTCCTAAAAACAGCCTTGTTTTTCCTTGACCAGAAGGGGAGAAAAGTCCTCAGATTGACTGCCAATATTTCTATCTTCTTCTCCTAAAATACTCCATCAACAGTGTATAATTGCAAGGACTTGATGTCTAGGCCATGTCTGCCCTTTTGAATATGTCAGTAAATAAAGAGCAAGGCCATGAAGTGTGACGACTCCTTTGCACCTCTTTCACCAATATAAAGATCACAAAATTTAAATAATCAGAAAAATGCATCAGACCTGTTCAGTGAGATGATTTTCTTTATCAAAATGTAACTTTGTTCCTCATCTCTAGAAGGAGATGGGAGTTATATCCTCCCCTACTTCAAGATGCTTTTCATAATATAGTGCTTCATCAAATACCTATAAATCCAAATTTTCTCCTGGTCTTTTCAAACTGTATAATACCAGATACAAGTTATTTAGATATTATAAATAGCATTTTCTCTATCAAAGTAGAAAAAAAAGAAAGAGTACTCAAGTTTTCGATTATTTACTATCCTTAGAAAGGGAAGAACAAGCTAATATATATTTTATACTCTATCTATTTTTTCATCCATTAAAACAAGTTTCTGAAATAATCCAATACCAAATTGAACCCAAAGTACTAGAGTCAACAAACAAAATCAGCATCTTCCCTCTGTTTTCTCAACCATTTTAAATGTCAGTCCTGGGTCCATAATTAAGAGTGAGTTCTACAAAAACGAGCAAGGTTCAGGTTTGCTTTTCTTCTGTGTATCAGTGCACAGAGCCCTAAAGGTACACAGAGGTACTGCCTTCAAATGTGTGAGGTGTGCAAGAAACATCTAAATCTTTCTTCGTTTGTCTTCAAAATATTGGGGAAACATTTTCCACAGCCACTTTCCTTTGTCGTGCTAATAAGCCATCCTGGTCAATAGGTGTGAGGTATTTGCAGCATTACTGTAGACTTCACACTGATAAAAAGCCACACGGAAAACATATCACAAAACACACAGTCATCTGTCACTGTAAGTTAGCCAGTTTAACTACAGGGGGTATTTTTAAGCAGGCAGAATGTAATTGCCTACTTGGAATTCTGCCAAGACACTGGAGCTAATTATTTTTTAAGGATTAATTTAGTGCTTGCATGAAAGCTGATGGATCAATAGCAAAAGAAGATGAGACCAGTTTATTCACAGCCTAGGTATGGTGCTAGCTGTGGTGATGCACAGTGCCCTGCTGTGCCCTGACAATATCCCATTTTCCTAAAACTGGAGGGGGATATGCATTAGAGTGAGACTGTTCAACAACCTCCACTTTCAACAGCAACTACCAGCAGTGAGCATGAACACATGTTCCTATCTGACCAGACCCAAAGCAGTGACTCAACCACTGTCTTTCAGCATGAAACTACTGTCTTACCTTGCCAGAACTCAAACTAGTCACTTACATTCTTAACTGAATAATAGAGTATTGAATTTACTTGTCTAAACTACTCATATAGGACTAAGGAGGACTGAACTAGCCTGTACTGTACTCCTGATCAAGAAGTAAAAACAGTCTCCAAGATTTCTCTGCTGATAAATGTTGTAAAAGACCAAGTGTCAAAAGGAAAAATTAATTCTACTCAAGCTGCATAACGTTATGGCCTTCAAATAAACATCCTGGGATGCACTCTTCTTTCACAATTTGCTGACAGTTCCACAAGACTCACACTGATATTATGAAGCAAAGGCAAAATATTTAGTCTCCTTGTCAGAAAAAAAAAAAAAAAAGCAGGTCCAATGCTTTTTATTTTCAAAGAAGTTTTCAGTGCTTTAAACAAAATGTATGATACAGCATATCATAAGTAAGATGTTTTCAAATAAAAATGCTCTCTGAATTAATACTGCAAGTTCCAGAAAAAGTCACAACTGTTTTTTTCTGTAACAAAAATAACATGAACAGAAAGACCTTCAAATCCAAACCAAGGAGAAACTATTAAATAACAAAAGCTAAACATCAGACCGAGTTTGCATGTTTTGTTCTAAAATGCAATGCTACAATTCTTCTACATCAGAGCTAAGAAGAAAACCTAGGAATTGACATTGAATAAAATAAAACTGACTGTACAAGGCAGAACCATACGGACAACAAACATTGTGATTAACAAGGTTTAAATTCAGTATCTTTACGGTCGCTGCACAGACCTCAACTGCCCAAAGATGAGGCACAAGTGACAGCATTCACAGCACTCCTCAGCCACTGCGAGGAAAGGCAGCAAGATGGAACAAGGAAACAAATTTTGCCAGGGGCTAATGTAACTAGACAGAAGCCAAATATTAACAGTTACAATTCTTGCCCTGGATGGGATCTCTGGATGGAAATTAGAGGCAATATAGCCAAACATATTACTGATGTAGCACATCCCTCCTGCTGCTGGTGCATCAGATTCATTCCTGCCAGGCAGGGTCAGATCCTCCAAAAACTCTGCAACTTCTCAATTGCTACACTGACAAGGAAGAGAGTTGGTAATATTTGCTTGGGTTTTCATAGTATTTTGAAAAACGTGTTTTGTCACTAGTTAAAAGGAGAATTTAGGGACCCCTGGAGTTTTTCCTCTCTCGCTAGAGACACAGCACAGACAGAGGAGCAGCAAAGCCCTTGTCCTCATTATTCCTGGGACTGGGACAAAATGCTGCCACATTGCCCTCCAGTTTGCATTTTCTCAACACTCAGCTGTCACCCTTTCTCCTTCACTTTGCTCTGTCAGAGTCTGGGATCAGCACCAACTCACACATGGCAATGGACCTAAGCTGGATCTAACTGGATTCCATTTCTTTCCCAATTAAAGAGAATTCATTCCTCCTCACACTCATTTAGTCTGGCACTAACCAAGGCAGACAGTGCTGTTCTCCCATCACAATACTGAAAAGACCAAAATATCTATGCAGTGCAGGATTGTGTCAAAATATAAATATCCAGTGTTGAAGTTCAGTGCTAAAAGGCAGGGGGGAAAAAATAAATCACTTGTCTTCATTAGAAAATCATCCAAAATTTCCACTGCAGAATCCGTCTGGGGTTTGTTCCAAAATTTCTCATTTGTTTTACAGTTGGCAGTCACAAATTAATCAGTCGTTTATGTGACCCACACAGCCAGTTATAGATCAATTTATTCGCATTTATTCTTTGATGTAAGACATTTTGGCTACAAGTTCAGTTAGATTCTAGTCTAATGACATTTGGGTCCGTGTTTTACCATCCTCTTCTTTTTGATTATTAAAATCTAAAATCCAGTTTCCTTGACCTAAGCACCAAAAAAAATAAACTGCAAACTTTAAAAAAGTTTCACAGAATCATGTACTAAAGCTATCTTTAACCATTACATTATCCTGGAACACGCCAATTATTTCAAAATCAAAATAAAGGCCAGATTCAATCACTATATGCTCTTTCCTTTCTGGGCTGAAGCTCTGATAACCTTTAATATAAACTTGAGTAACCAGAGCTAATCAAGGTTCATTATACACTACAAATAAATAATAAAAAAATAGATAGATATCTATACATATATATCAGCTCTTCTTTTACATTTCTTACTTTTTCCACTTACAAATCCCCAACAGACAGGTTGTCTGTGCCTTGCAACCTCTCACTGACATTTGAACTGCCCTGATGTTTCCACAGAAACTGCTGCCTAATCAGCAGCTTTTTTAATCAAGTTGAGACACAGTGATGCTTTTCTCAAGTTATTTTTTTTTTTTAGTTCTCATACAAGCCTTTGTCCAGCACTGCTGGTTAAGTGGCAATGGAAGCAGGATCAAGATGAATATGCATCTCTAAGACTAGTAGAAACAGAAGAGAATCAACTCTTGAAGAATGAAAACAAGAACTCACAGATGTTCCATTTAGTTCACTTTGCAAAGCGACAATTTAAATTTCCTTTCCAAAGACAACATCTGTGGCAAAGGTTTAAACTTCCTTTTTTCCTTTTGATTTGAATTCACTCTCCTTTTCTTAACTGTCCTTTATACACACCAAACAATACAGGGGTTTTTTTCCCCCCGGAGCTAATAATGACACACTGCAAAGTAAAACCAGAATTCCTCAGCAATACTGCATCATTAGAAGTAATTTATACAACTGCCACAGATGACTGAGTCAAAAAGGAATTATGAAAAGTTGAAAACCATGAACATCTATAATGGAGTACACAGCTTTTCTATGTGTTCCCCCCTCTCCCCTCCAACTTATGTATGACACTAATTTCTGGAGGCTGAATGCAGTCTGTCCTCCTACTCAGTTATCTCAGTCACTAATGACAGAGTGGGGAAGAGAAATGCAGCACGTGCAATCGTAGCATGCACTGTCACTCACAACTTCCACAGACACTAGTACAAGCCAGAATGAGCAACAGAAAAGGTAATGCAACTCCTTCCTTTTCCAATTTGTCAGCAACAAGGGTTTCTACACACAGGTTACATCCATACCCAAACACATATTTCTATTAAAACATGTCAGGTATTTGTCTACTGCATTCCCTTTGTGAACATCTACTGAGATACTCCTACAGCTTCACATTCTCCAATTCACTTTTTTTTTTCCCCAGTGACAGTGGCTAAGGATTGGTTGAGGCTTTCAGAACAAAACTGCCCCAAAAAAACAACTGTCCATCCGTGTAGTGTCTGGAGCATTCACCCGGTAATTAAGAAACCCAGGCTGAATTCCCTTCTCTGCCTGAGAGACAGAAATAAGTAATTCTAGCAATATCCTTCCAGGAGACAGCACCCAGCCACGGGGTGTACACTATCCTGGCTGGAAATGAGAAAAATAGTCATTTAGTTATGTTGTGTGCACATAAAATACCACCCAACTCCACCTTAAGTTAGAAAAATACCTTGATTTTTGTTCCCAGCTGGGCACAGATGTAAGATCACTAGGGCTGGGGTTGGTTTGGATGGCCATTAAAAGTCTATTCCAATCTATTTCACAATAAAACTTGCAAATTCACACACAAACCAAAAACATGACAACTTCTCAGCATGCAAAGACAGATGATCCAAGGCACCACAGGAGAGCTCAGATAATCCTTATTTTTTAAAGTAAAAACTGGAAACCTGAGACTAAAATGCTTAGAGTCCTGACCACACTTCAGGGACCTAAACCTTTTATGGATGTTTCTCCAAGATTATTAGTTACAGGGCTGCATCAAACACTGGGATCCCTGGAAGAGCTCAGGTCTAAATCTAACTACAGCAGCAGTGGGGAGAAAATGAAGAGAAGTTCCACCAGTGAAAAGTTTAAAATTCAAATAAATTTGATACTTTCTTTTAAAGGAAACAAACAGGTTATTTACATTGCAGCTTTAACTGAGCATGTGACAGTGGATGCTACAGGCTGCACCACAGAAAACAGTTATTAAGCTTCTTTAAAAAGAGAAGGGCTCTGGATCCTCAGCCAGCAAGGCTCCAACCTAAGGTGTGAAAGGGAAAAAAATTAGAGATAAAAGGAGAATACAATATACCCTCCAGCAAGGCTCCAACCTAAGGTGTGAAGGGGAAAAATATTAGAAATAAAAGGAGAATACAATATGCCCCAGTTATTTTATATGCTTAGAGAGCAAATATTGCCTCATCTGATGACCTATTGTTCAAAATGACTCTGCCAGCTAAATGTCTGGTTTGTGGAGCTCCAACATACAGCACTTGCTATCAGGGCAATAAATACTGTAGGGAATATGTAGAAGACACAGTAATTTACACCAGAAATTTGAAGAATCAACTCCTCTCAAGAACTAAATTGTCTTTTATCAGTAAACACAGGGGGAAATCATATAACTTTATACCCACTGCATAACAGTCTTTTTATTCTACCCATGGAATTATTCAGTATCTCAGGGCATTCTCTTCAGCTCGAAATTTACAGGTAAATGCCCTCCAAGCACTGAAAAGCAAACCTTAAGTCAACTGCACTCATGAAACACACTATTGAGGCAATGAGCCAATTGCCATATGGTGCTGATACATTTTAATTTTGACATACATTAGCCACAGAAAGTACTTCATAGCAAGCGTGAGCAAAAAACATTGTAAGAGAAAAAAACACTCTGCTAGGAGACTTGGTTCTGAACTGACAACTAAGATTTATGAGGTCCTGTACCCCTACTATTACATGTTTATATCATCTCAAAACTGATTTTCCTTAAAGTATTGGAAACTACTTGTTTTCCACTTTCGTAGTTGCAGGATACAAATATTTTATTCTAAAGAAAATATAAGGCGTTGAGATCAATTACCTATAATTTTATTAATGCCACCTCTATCCAGTAAATATATATTTTACTTTCAAAAATGAAAATAAAAACGTCCTTCAGATTTATCTCCTAATAGCTTATGAGATACAGTCCTTCACAGGAGTACTTAGAGAAAGCATAACAAGAAAATTGCGTAGAGGAGATTTAAGTGCATATTTTCCAATTTTCTAATTACATAGGCTTCCTCTGGGTCTTTCAAAGTACATTATTAGCATTTAAACATTACCACACATTACTTAATTGTGATTTTTCTACTATTTGTTAGGTTAGTGGTCTGAAATGCAATCTTTTCTTCACAAAGCAATTCGTCACACGTGTTAATCTACACCACTTGACTTGTAAATAAGTTATGTACTTAAACCAAAGCACAAATAGCACCAGCACACACCCTGTAACACCAACTGCTTTGCAACCTCATTTACTTTCTAACACAATCCACTCTAACTGGGCTTGTGGGAGAAGAGCTGCTTTTTCTCTGCAGGAATCCTGAAAACCCTGGAAAGCTTACAATATAAAATTATACACCAACTTTATGCAAAAGCATGGAATACGAACTGATAATATCCCAGCTGCACTTAATCTGTGTCCAAATTATAAGAAGATCTTTGATGCAGATTTTGGTTTATTTTGAAAATGTGGCACCAAGCTGTGTAAACTCCCCAGTAGCATGATGATAATCTGGGAGGATTCTTAGCTCAGTTTTTCTTCATGTAAACAGCCAAGCAAATGCAGTTACACTCAGAGAACCTGAGTCCTCACGTTACACTGCCCTAATTCCCCAAAGTCTGACAGAGAAGCACAGATGAAATGCTTAAGAATTCATGCTCATACTCACTCAGCTGTTACTGATGCTCACTGCTTTAGCTTGGGGAGTCCAGGTGAGTCCCATTGTAGTGAAGCACTTTAGCACCCTGTTCTACCCTAAACCAAGGTCTCGGATTTCTTAACCACCCTGGAAATCACTGCAGGAATAAGCTATTACTTCCTAGACGCAGCATTGAAGAAAATAAAAACTTCCACATGTAAAAGCATGTTTGTGCCTTGCTGCTGCTCTGGCAGATGTGCACCAGAGCAGCAGTACTGACACTAGAAAACTAACTCCAAAATATCATCCCCAACCTGGCTCTGCACAGGGTGTTAGCTAACACAGCCTTGCTGCAACCTGGGAAACCACAGGCATTGGTTCCCACACCAGCTGAGCACAACACCTTGAGTCAACTCCTTTGCAGTTTCCACTTCCACTAGTGCACAGAAAACAGAGTTTGGCCCTTCCACTTGACAAGTCCACACTTCAGAGGGAACAAACCCCTTGAGAAATTCCATGTTCACACAGACCCTCTCTTCCTATGTACCAAACTCTGCTTAGGCTATGCAAGTCCAGTGCTCTGCTTCCATTCCTGCAGCTGTGGAAGGATCAGCTCACACCCTAACCATGACTGGGTGACTGTAACCAAAGAAGCTATAAGGGAGCTTATTATATGAAGGACAGTTGATCCAGACTACCTCACCTCCTGTTCTCTTCAAGCTTAAAATCAGCAATACCTACAGTTTTTATTATTTTATACTGTACTTTATATGCACCAGGCTAAGTCAATAGGGAAGATAACCAAAGTGGCAGCATATTTCTTACACTTCTGAAGAGATCTCATATTTTTTTAAATGATCAAATCATGTTCTACATGTTATGTAATCTAAAACATGCTCTTAACACTACTAATTTATCATTCTGTTGAGAGTGGTCAATCCATTGACTTTCTACAAAACCTGAACCATTCAGCAAGTAGAAAAATAGTTAAATTCCTTTACAAACCATCTTCCCCAAGCTTCATATTTCTTTCTTTTACCACTCTTGCCTACGATGCCACCTGCCTAATGCTGTTAGGCTGTCAAACAACCTAAAACCAGTTCTTCTTACTGGTGACAGTGTTCCAAAAAGCTCAGTGAACTGACACTAGATTTTTTGAGCTTTACAAGGTATCTGCTTGGCAAGGCTACAGCAGCACTAGAAGCACTGGAGTTGCCTGTTCAGCCCCAGGAAGCAAGTACTGCATGAGTTTTAACTTCCCATAGTAGTTCTCTTTCCAAACTGGGGCTACATTTTTCTTCTTACTCAAATCAGGTTTTTGGAGAAGTGATTATTCAACTGCATTTGGCAGCACTCAGTTTCCAAACATGATTTTCTTTCAAGCGCTGAATAAGAAGGAAAAGTGAGTGTGAACCTATGTATGGACACGGGTGTATATTTATAACTGCCTCTCATTTATAACACCAGCAGAATCAGCTGTAGATTTCTGACTTGACTCCAAAGCAAGACACAGCTGTGATCAGGACATCCCTGCTTCTTTCAGTCATTGAAAACAGCTTTTCCCTATGAAAAGTCTTGCAAGAAAAACCTAGAACAAAATTTCTCATCAATCAGTAGAAGAAACAAAGTATTGCATTTATCTGAGGCAGAGTGCACAGTAACAGAGTTCCTGTGTCAGACTGAAATGCTGAGTCCATGCAAACTAGCCAAGCCCTTCCTCCACCTTTATAAGCAAGCACATAGATGCAAACATCACAACTGAGTGAAAAACAAAACCTTCCAATGGGAAAATTACAACACGTGCAGCTCAAACAGGTAGCCAGGCTTTGTCTTTGCTCATTACCAAAAAATCAGATCACCAAAAAATCTCAAGCACACCCTAAGGCTCTAACTGCACCCTCCAGTGCAAGAGAAGAAAATATTAAAGTATGAATTTTTCTAATAATTTCTGATGTTTACACCCAAAGATCCATTCTGTTACCAGCTCCTTCCTTTGTGTAACATCCAATTCCTGATTTGCCCAGAAAACAGAAATACCAATGCTATTTCTGTACCCAGAGGGCTCACAAAAACTTCTGTTATGACAGAAGGGAGCACACAAGATGTGTGTTACATCCACTGTGCTGTCACCGATGGGAGATATTGCAAAGGGCTTGAAAGACACAACTGCTACTGGGAAAACAACCACCTCTTACTGCTACCTGGTTATCCACCTCATTATGAAGGGGAAAGAAACAAAGAGCTGTTACAGACAAATCCCAAATGAAAACCAAAAGGAGACCCAGAATACCCAAAAGGGAAGATAGCAGTGAAAATTGCAAGGCTAATCCAGGAATTTTCTCTCATACCTTTTACCACTTTGATGTCTCAATCAAATATGCCCCTTCTGCCACTACTGCATTATAAATAACATTTTCCTCTGGTTCCAAAACATATTTCCATGAATACACTAAAGAAGAATATACAGCACAGACACTGGCATTAAATATTTAACTTCCTACCTTAACAACCTTTCTTTTTTTTGTGTCTCTTGCTTCTGCTTGAAGCTAAATAGTAAGGCCAACTCCTGAAGCAAAGCTCGTATCAGTCCTTATATATTATTCATTCATTTCAGATGTACCAATTCTGCCTCTGTCTCTAAAGCCAGATCTGTCACTTCATAATAAAGCTCTTTCAGATCAGAAATCTAGAATTCTTACCCTTTCAAGAAACCTCTTTTTTTTGTGTCTCTTGCTTCTGCTTGAAGCTAAATAGTAAGGCCAACTCCTGAAGCAAAGCTCGTATCAGTCCTTATATATTATTCATTCATTTCAGATGTACCAATTCTGCCTCTGTCTCTAAAGCCAGATCTGTCACTTCATAATAAAGCTCTTTCAGATCAGAAATCTAGAATTCTTACCCTTTCAAGAAACCAGGACAAGCACATCAGAGGTTCTTTTTTCAGTACATACTGTCAACTCCAAGTATAGGAGGACATTTGAATCTGAATTTAATGAGGTAATTAAGAAACAAATGTATTATTAATTTTACACTGCCTTAATAGACCAAGCATGATTTTCTGATAGCAAATTTGATACTATTCAACACTTTCAAGAAATGACTGTAATTCCTCTTAAAGAAAAAAAAAACCACCTGATTTCTTCCAGCTGCTTACAGATGAGACAATGTTATGTCACAGAAAAAGGTATCATACCTTTGTTCATCAGAGTTTATGTAAAATAACTATTCTGCCACACAAATTTGAACTCTTAAACAGAAGCTTTGTCCCTAGAGGAAAAAAATGAAAAAAGACCCCATGGATACCTAACAGTATCTAACAATAGACAGATTAAATCTGAATATGGGTTTTAATGTGGCATCATATTGGATTGAATATCCAGAATAACTAATGAAAACTGTGGACAGTGACTTACAGTGCTAGTATTATAATGTGCTATCACACCTTCTGACAAAGAAAAGTATTTATTAACACACTTCCAGAAGAACAATCTGTTTAACACAGATTTTCTTTTCCCTGTAACAGTTTGCCTTATATTCTAAAACACCATTTGTTTTGCTTTGCCAACTAAACATGTACAAAGTACACTGGAATGTCAGGTGCTTATTTAATTGCTTTTGTAGCCAATTTCCTTGCCCCTCAAGGCTCATTAGTCAGTCATCTAATCATTCCATGCAGTAATGCATCCTCTGTGTTTCCTTCTTGAGTTCAGGAATATATCTTCATCTGTGTTCCCAACAGTGGTGTCCTTCAGCCACAACCTTTCAGAAGGGCTTTTTGACTGGTTGCCAATGCTACTGTCTGTTCCACATGGAGGTGGATTTCCCCAACATCTATTAATTCTGTTCTACCATATACTTAGCCATCTGGATGATAAGGTAATAGAAGAAGACTGCTGTTTCATGAGAAATCTCTATGACTTTTCAGGTAATGGGTTTGTTGCACCTGTCCACCTTATTGCTACACAGAGAAATAATGGAATGCTGCTGTGCTCCCTTCCATACACCTGCAGTTAGGACGAGGCTGAAGGAAGGAATATTCAAAGATGAAAAAGCAAGGTGATAACTTCTCGAGTACCTGTCACTTTTGAAGTACCACCAAGCTGTGTGTAAAGCTGTACCTCAACTTCACAGTAAGAGGAGGCAGCACTGGCTCCCGCCCTGTTTAACATCTTTATTGGTGATGTCCTGGACAGAGTCCAACAAAGGGCTTCAGAGATGATCAACGACCTGGAGCATCTGACAGAGTCCAACAAAGGGCTTCAGAGACGATCAATGTCCTAGAGCATCTCTCATAGGAAGAAAGGCTGAGAGAGTTGTGATTGCTGAGCTGGGGCAAGAGAGGGGTCAGAAGGCTGAGAGAGTTGTGATTGCTGAGCCAGGGCAAGAGAGGGGTCAGGGGAAACTCACCAACATGTACAAATATCTGAAGGCAGTGTGAAAAAAGACTGAAACAGGCTCTTTTCAGTGGTGCCATGGACAAGAGGCAACATACAAACTGACACACAGGAGGTTCCCTCTAAACGTAATGAAACACTTTTTCACTGTGACAGTGACTGAGCACTGCCATGGACTGTCCAGAGAGGATTAGGAGTCTCCATCCTTGGAGATACCCAAAAGCTATCTGGGCATGGTCCTGGGCAACCAGATCTAGGTGTCCCTGCTTGAGCAGTGGTGTTGGACCAGATGACATCCAGACATCCCCTTATACCTACACCATTCTCTGATTCATTTCAATCTATGCTGTATACAAACACCACACACACACAAAGGGACACACAAAACTAAAACAAAACCAACCCTGACGAAGCAAAAAAACAAGCCAACAAGAAAATTAATAACTTGCTGCTCAAAATAAACAGTAGACATTGGTAAATGGCAAACCAGCAGGCAAAATGTATTTCCAAAGCTGAGTTTCCATTCAGTTAACCAGCTGACTGGGAATTCTTTTGAATCCAATTTCTAAAGACACTGACAATGTGTCACTAAGTTAACATAGTAAGGAAATGCCTGTTTATTTATTTAGTAGTTAAAACATCAACAAAAGCTTAGGTAGAGCTACTACAAACATTCAATAGCTAAACACTGACTAACTACTTCTGCTACTGTTCCCTCACTATCGAGAATATAGCTTTCTTCTTTTGGGGCACTGCAAGGAAGGAGAAAAAGGAGAGAAATACACTTTCCCTGACTAGAATTCTACCAGAACTAGGGCTTGAAAAGCACCCCACCACTAAGTAGTGGGAGCAAGAAATCACCCATGTCACGCTCTGCAATCCACAGAGCACTGCAGATATTCCAGATGTTTCACTCTGCTCCTCACTGCTGCATATACAGAGCAACAAAACTCAAAGATTTTACTAAGTGTTGGGGTTTAATTCCACAGCAGACAAGAAACAAGGACAATGGGAGCACTGCAAGCAATCTACACACAGACAGTGAATTTCTGAGAAGTACAATTTTGGATACGAAATGGTGTAGAACTCTCCTCGTAATGGAGAAGTGTCTAGGTTGAAGTGCTTTGGAATAATTATAACATAAAATGGAAAGCTTCTTGATGTATTATATTATTTGAGTTGGAGTAATTCTCTTGAGTTGCTATTTTTAAACCATGATAGTGTGTTAATGAAACTTTCCAAGGAAACTTCAGCTACAGACAGGTGAAACAAATTGCTGCTAACCCCTTCACAGCTTCATGCTGAAAGTCACCATGAAAGGAGTATTAAATGGGTATCAGCTTCATAGGAAAGAAAACTGATGTTTCAAATTTAGGGTTATATTCAGTTTGTAAGAATATAATTTACACAGCCTAAGATAAATCCATTTCAGAAGCCCAAAAGCCAGAACCCAAAGCATTTACACAAAATCTCAAATTATTTCCTTCTCAACATATTTATTTACTGAGTTATTTACTTTATAAGTAAATAAATAAATTAGTCTTTTTTTGGTAACTGTTCCCTAAAGATACTTATGGCTATTTTTTGGTTCATTACCACAAAGAACATACCAAATCTTATTTCAGATCCTAGAGGTTACTCTAAAAGGGAAGAAAGGGCTACTTTGAATATCCAGCTCATCTCATGGGGTGCTCACACTGCTGTCTGCAGCTACTAAATGCAAATCTGAGTATCCCAAGCCCCATGCAAACCAGACTATCACTGCTGCCAGACCCTGAGGATGCTCTGGCTCATTCCCAATTCAGCAACCTACCTGCTCAGCAATGCAAAACTCTGCTCTGCTCTAACACACACTGCAGTTCTAGGTCGTTTGCCGACTTTCAGAGCTTTACAGAATAGGTCTCGATTCACCCCTCGTACCATGAGTTAGACCACACTCCCCAGTACTTCTCACTGCAGTGCTCTGCTTGCTGGCTAAACCCTGCCCTGGCAAAGTTATGCAGAACTGAAGCTTCACAGAAGTGGCTGACAGAAAAAAAACCACATTAACAACCAACATGCTACAGCTAAATGTAAACCCACTGCTTTCCCCAGCCTTTCCTAGTCATTCCTAAAAACAGGTAAATACCAGCTACAGATGAAACAAAAAAGATAATTTTTCTGCCTTTGCCCACAGGGAGGGCATACATTCCCATACTGCAGTGATGAGGTTCACAGAACTGCAGTTAACTTGTTTTAATTAAGCAAGTTGCTATCAGTTTTCAGAGTCTCCTTATACATGCCACAGAATAATGCAATTCTTGGGATTTCTGGGACAGTCACAACCCTGATGAGACGTATTAAGAGAGCCATATAATCTTCTTCCTAACTTCTATCCAATAGATCAAAATGATGTTATTAAAATATTCAAAAGCCTTTGCTCTCACCCTTCTTTCACTGGTATTAAGAGTAAATCATTCTAATACCAACAGCAGCTAAAAATACCTCTGTATTTTTTAATATACTTGGAACATCCCAGCATGCCTATCAAATTGGACAAACTAAGCCTGTCTCAGGATGGAGCATATTTACATTTGGGCAACTGAGGGACTCCTGGAACCTTGGTGGACATTATGTTACCGAACCCACCAACTTCCAAACTGCTGGACCACAGAGAGCCAAGACATTTGGACAGGGTACTACTGTGTGATGCCTCCAGGGATACTTTAGTTGAGTGCAATAGGCTTGTTGAGTGGACTTTTCTGACATGAATAAACACCAGATTTGCAGTCCCAGCTCCAAAAGATTTGTTTCCAGGTTGCTACCTAAGATCACTACCCTGGCAGCACCATTACATCAGGGCTCCACAGGCCCAGACTTGAACTCATTTTTCTCTTAAAGGGAATCCCTGCATGGGCACAGACTTCTTGCATGCATAAGCCTTCAAAAAATGGTTTTCTTCTCTGGGAAACCAAACTCCTCAAATATTGATATTTTCCTCTTTTTTCCCCCCGTAAATTAAAAGAGAACTATAATTTTCTAATTTCTTCCACTGAGCTCCAGGCAAACAAGCCAAATCCCGAATCAAATTACATTAGTGTATCATGCAACAAGTTGCTCAGGACCAGTTAAAGCATATTTAACAGGATTTGGGGTGTTTGTGAGCCCCTCTAGAAACTTCATTAAGGAGATATGCAATGAAACCACTCTTTGAAAATAAAATCACCTTATTTACAGACTACAACCTCAGCAATGCTGTACTTGTTTTTTTTTTTACTCCAGAGGTATCCTTCTCATCTGTCTGGCCTGCCTTGATTCCCATTTGCATGATCTGGAAATCACACAAACAGTCCAGGCTAAGGAGAAACAAGGAATAAGTCACAATAAATAGGTCTTGCAAGTGAAACAAACACTTTAAGATGACAAAGCTTGAAAAGAGAGTTGAGGAAAGAGAAAACGTAAAATAAAATAAATTTCTGCTTGGAGATGTAATTAAAACTCCTAAAGTGACAGCTACAGTGTTTTACGACTGTGAATTTACAAGGAAAAGAAAACACCAGGCCCAAATCAACATCAGCTCCCTAACAGCAGCTGAAGTAAACAACCTTTTATCTTCAGACAGGATCCTCATTGCTTCTTTCAACACCTAACATGCTAAGGCACTGAGTGCTGCAGGTGACCAAAGCTGAAAATCCTGGGATTTGCTCTCCTGGTGGTGGACAATGATCCTAGGGTAGACAATGGTCACAGTTATTGGATTGAAACTGAAGTATCTAAGTTCTACATTAGAAGAAACTGAGGTATCCTTGCACAAAGAGACAAACCAAGTGCTGGCAAACACAGGGAGAAAAACCAAACCAACTTCAGTGGGAGTTTCAGTGTGCTCTCTGTGCTCCCCATGTAGCACATCTCAGGCACTCAGGGAGTCAGTCTGCATTACCTGTCAGTAGGCTGCAGACTTCCTTCATGTGGGTACAGGTTCCATCTGTTCATCCATACCTTGGAAAAGCACCATCTGCCCACAGCCCAAAAAGTGCAACCTGGCAACTTGCCATGGTGTTTAAGTCACTGTTTGAAAACCTGAGGTCAGCTTACCACAGTGAGTACTCCAGACTCTGAATTCTCTATCCTCTCACGCTCTCTGGCATCGTTTTGCACTTTCAGGGAAGGGAAAGGCTTCTCCACATCGTCACAACAGTATTGATTTTTTAAATACAAGGAAGACAAGAAACAGCTCATCTGGCTTTTATTAGTATGTATAAACAGTGACAAAATAATCTCCAAATTAGAGAGACGATTTGATTAGACACATCAGAGTTCAAACACACTCGCTGGCTATGCAAACAGAAAGAAGTGCACCAGCATTTTCAAAATGCCTCACAATGTATGAAGGAAATCTATACAAAAGGGAAAAAGAGCTCAGTTAGAAACTACGGTCCATAATACATCCCCATTTAGCAAAGTATTATAAGCTATATTCTCTACAAAGTCTGATGAGGAGTTACATACAGTGAAAGCTAATGTGCACATGGATGTCATGCCAGCCTAGAAAACAGAAAGAAAAAAACCTCTTTTTGGTAAAATATTTGAATTAAACAGACCTGCATTAACATAGTGTTACAACAGTTACTATTTCTCAATCACTGAATTCAAAGAAAATTATTCTTTTTAAACAAAGGGGCTATATGACAAGAACATACTGACATCTGCTGGCTCCTAGAAATGCATTTCTCTAAAGATTAGGATTTGATGCCTTCAACATTTTTTGTTATCTAATGGGGCTGCATAACAAATTACCTTGTCCATATCTGAACATGACAAATTAAAATGGTATTCTGTCCTTCCAAACATCAAAGTGTGTGTGACATTCTGTAGCCAAACAATCTACACAAATATACTTCTCTTCCATATTTGACTTCTGAAGAATCACAGGAAATTACTTGTGTCTAATTTGTATAAAAACACCCAGGGATAGGGCAGACAATTTACATTCAAATAACTGTTTCACTCATTTCTTTGCCAAAAGACTAGTATTTCCAATTGACTATCCGAATATGTAACTATAGCTGTCACTCAGGCCTGGCTCATAAGAGCACATTTTGTTTCACAGTAATGGTTAGCCAATTAAAAGAACAGATTTGATTTGTATTAGCACTGTGGCAAAAGCAGACACGTAAAGATAACACACCAATCACCCAACACACCACATGTTGAAAGTGATACCTAAATACACTAGAGAAGATCAATTATCTCTTATCATCCAACACAATCAACACAGGCATTTTTGATCACCACAATATAGTCCCAAATATTGAAAAGCTTTCAGTCAGAAAGTCAGAAATTCTAGTTGATGCATGGAGTTCCTGAAGCAGCTCTAACCTGGCATCCTTGTGAATATGGAATATCCTGTAAATCTTCATGCACTTCTAAATTTATTGTTTGAAAAGTGTGTGATAAATCCATTTAATGCTTGCTGTAGGAATCCTAGCTTAGCATTTCCTCCCTCATGTGTGCTATAGCACAAAGTTATGGTTGATAATTTAAACACAAAATAGAAGGAATTCAAAATCATAGTTCATAGTGTCAGCAACTCAGATGTGTTGCACTTAGATATTGAGGCATAAATTCAGTGTTAGAAACAACGATGCAAATCATTAAATATGAACAGTTGCAGAGCTGTGCCTAGGACAATCATAAATACCTTCCTCAATATTTCTGCATTTGCAAATCAACTATCAGCTGCCAGGTCAAGTCCTTTTATCAGCTCATTAGCTATACACATTTCATAGATGAGAAAGGATAAATAAAATCTACAAATTCACCTTTCTAATGCATTATTTGAGAGTATTTTTACTGTACACACTTGGTTTTTTTACTGAATGCACTAACCAGCATCTTTATTTCTTAGGCTAGACACACGAGAAGAAGTTAACAGTAGTTTTTAAACATGAAAAAATATGCAGCACTTGTAAATGTTGAACTGAAACCTTTCCAGGCCATTAGGAAAGTAGATGAATATGCAGTTCTGACAAGAACGAGAAGCAGGACCAGTCTGGCTCAGCTCTATGTCTCAGCCATGAAGCAATGGTTCATGGACCTGCTGCTCAGAGGAAGGAGACAGCACACACCAACCTCCAAAGCAAAACAAGCCACGGGCAGCACTCACTGAGAGCTTCCCAGGACCCTGCCAGGGAACACTGCTGCCCACCACTGACACAGAGAGGCCCAAACAGCAGAGTCTTTTATGCACCACACAACACCAGCACAAGATCAAGCAATGCATAAGCATTTCACAAGGACCCAACTACTCACATACTCCATAGCAGACATTATCCAATTCACAAGTTCAGCTACCAGGAGAAACACACAGGTCACCCCGTGACATCAGTCATGCTTCTCTTCTCATCACTCTCTCCACCTTCCATAGGTGTGCACACAGTCCTAAGGTGAAGTATTTCTTACTCCTTCAGCATCGTGCCAGGAAGGACCACCCACACTGACGAGCTGCAATAGCACTGTGCTATAACATTCATTTGGAATTCCCTTTCAATTTCCTCATTTGAGACAGTTTATTAAATTATTTAACGTTCTTATATATTAAACATCACCAGAGCAAATTCTTAACAAAAAAAATAATAAAAGAAAGGGGAGTATGTTATCATCCTAAAAGCTTCCTACTATTTAAAAGGTTTAAAAGGCAGATTCTTAAAATCCACAGCTGCCAAGAGCCAGCCTTCCAGCAGAATGAGAGGAAAAGCACATCCTCTGGAGATCCCCCAAGTCAGCCTTTGACTATAGCATGACTGTTTGCCCCAGTCAGCCCAGCACATGCTACTGCTACAGTCACTGCACAAATATCAGGCCTGAGGCATTAAAAAAGAATAAAAATAGAGCAGCTTTTCCTCTTAGCAATTCACAAGACTCAAAGTGCAATGACCATCAAAAGTGCAAGCTGCACTTTGAGCTGCTCTGATGTGTACTGGCAAAACTCATGGAGGAAGTAAGAAGAGGAGCCCAAGTGACACAAGATTAAAGGACACTAAAAGTGTTCCTCTTCCCCATTATGACCAATATAATTTCGTATTGATTTATAAGAGAGAAGCTCTGTAGCTTTTGGGACTCACTTTGGAGACCTTCAAAGAAGGAATATGAGACCAAAAACTCCAGGGCCTTTTAACTAGTAAAGTAACCAGTAAATGCAGTAGGAGGTGTTAATACAATGTTAACTCAGTCATTTGTTATGGCCACGTCATACACACATTGCCTAAGAATGTGCTTCTTAAAACACAACAAAATTAAGATCTACTAATATGACAAGTGCAGTGCTTGATTTAAACACATGTACAGCAATAAAGCAGCCAATTTACCACCTCAAATTTACCTCAACTAATAAAGATGCACCCACTTATGCAATAACAGAGCAGAGAAACTTCCTCACAGCAAAGCACAGACAGCTACAGGTCCTGACTACTTTGATTTTGGCAAATGAAGGTTTGAATTCAGTTGGTTGGAAGAAGCTGCCACTTCACTCCCTTGGTCTCCAACTCTACTTCACTTGCATTTATTACTTCCTTGCAAACAGTGTGGCCATGTACCATGCAAGTTCATAACAAAACTATTGTGAGGACAGGAGCAAACATTATTTCAATCTAATTTTTACTTTAATCAACCCTTCAGCAAATCTGAAAGATTCTCACCTGTGAAAACCTTTTTTTTTGACATTAGAAATCAGTGTCCAATCTTTTTGCTTCTTGTACAATCAGTGGCAATATATTTAATGGCTTCAGCAGGTAAACAAGTCTTACAATAGTAAAATTTACTGTCCACTAGAATATACTTCGATTAGAAATTTGGATTCACATTTTAGTTTATTGCTTTGTGACAGTACAAACATGGAAAGAAAGGAAGTCTGTATTACCTTTAACATAACAGGAATCTTTCTAATTTTCCTTTATTTTGCCTACTTGCAAAGCTTCAACATAGAGAAGCATTATACTATTAGATATATTGATTAAAAATTGTGTCTGTTTTAAGACATGTTTATAAGGCAACACTGATATTAGGAATTATTCATGTCCTATTATTGTTATTTTATTCAGCAACACAAAAATCCCAAAACTCAACAATTAGAAAAGCTCACATCAGCCTGCCAGGCACATGTCAACCAGACATCAGCTGCAGCTCATGCCATAGCCCCTGACAAGACCATTATGACCAACACTGTGGTCACCATTGTAAAACTAATCTTCAATTCAAATCCAGATGATAGTGCTGGTTGGAACGAAGGCACTGGTACCTGCATGATCATTAACTTTGGAGAGACTCGATTTTTACCTATATATATTTACTGTATTATTGTATCTTCCTAAATTTAATCACTTCAATTGTTTGTGTTTTAAACTGGATTTAAATTCTTTTCTAATGAACAAGAAAGAGTTTTTGCCTAGTACTCAGAAATGGTATCATGACCTTACCATCCTTTTCAGCTGCCTCCAAGAGACCCTCCAATCCTGCAGAATCCTTTACATCACAGTAACAAAGCCTCGTTGTGATACACATTTGGATACATTACAGCAAAAAAGCACCTTCATATTTACAAAATAATAAAATATTCAGGTTCCTACATAGACAAGTTTGTACATAGTGAGATTTCAAGCAATACTCAGGTTCTAACAAACACATGTTTTTTACAAGGCAGTTCTCTGGCTATAATGAAACAGCAGTTTGAGTCAATTCAAAGGCAGGAACACAACCACAAAGACTGAAACAATGAGAACAGGAAAAGCTCCAGCTAACCACATTAAAAGGAAAACATGTAACAAGTGTTATCACCAGAAGTTGACTACATACTCTGCTGCACTAAAATGGCAATTGCTGAAAACAAAACTATGCCCAAAGTGCTTAAAGGGGCCAAACTACTTGATTACATCCTTCTGCCCACTTGAACCAATCTGTCCCAACAAGAACTGATTAATCAGGAGGTTTATTGGATATGACAGTTCCCAGAGTGAGGATGAAAGATCGTATCAGCACCAAAGCTGACTGGTTTGAAGGCATTTTACAGGGGGAGGTCTAAAAGATGGTTTAAGTATCAAAGAACAGGTTATTTTAGAATAAGGCTTATACAAAACAAAAGGATTTGTTTGAGCACTGTACCCCAGAGTGCTCTGTGCACCAGGGGACAGGTAAGCCCTACCTGGCAACAGGGTTTATGGCTGATTTTTCCCACTGTGCCATAAGATCCCTAATAATCAGTTCCAGCCAGAGAATCAGTATTGGAACAAAATAAAAGCAATACTGTAAAACAGAAATAACGATTAAAAAAAACGTACGTCAAAACTTCATGGGTAAGTATCAGAGACTGGAAAACAGTAACAATGAAATAATGTGTTTTTCAGCTGAGGACATTCAGTGTGTGAAACATGCAATATGGACAATTTTGGTATTTGGCACGAGTTCAACACTTGTAATGACCAGGGCAAACCCAATCGGTCTCCTGTGGAGGCAGCTGCAGACTAACATACTATCACGATGGCAACAGAGAAGAGGTCATCACAAAGAGGAGCAGCCATTTGGAGTGTGTCCTAAATTAAGGAGTGGGAAAAGGGGGTGTAATATCACAGAAAGATCAAGAGGACATCTAGATCCATTCATCTTCCTGCTGCGTCACTCTGTGTGGCTCAATTCAAACTGCACTCTGGGACTTCCTTAGCATTTATATTGCTGCAGACTCGAAATGGGTATCACCATGTGGTACATGACATTTTAGGTAGCTCATCTTCCATGTTGGAGGAAAGGACATTTAAGTAACTACTCACATACACTACAGACTGCCTGTAGGGGGGTGCCATTACTTATTTTTTTAAAATCCTAGAGCTTCACTGCAGAGTTTCCTTGTAACACAAGACAGTATTTCATATTATTTCCCTAGACAATGATCAGAGAGAACCACCCAGTAACAGGACTTGAAACTGATGCTTCAATATCTTTTCCCACAAAAGTAGCGAGATTGTAAAACTTGTGGTCAAACTCCACACAGACTGTGTTGAATCCCATGGCAAATGTTAGAGAATCACAAAGTCAAAGACAAAAAATTATACTAAAAGCAAGATTTAATACTATATTCTATATTTTCATACAGGGGCTGTTTATGAGTTCTTTATTTACTATCGAAATCATTTGCTCAAAAAAATATCTCCATAATATTGCATGATCCTTAACTTAGGAAAAAAATGCAAACTATTTTTGCCAGAGTAGACAAAGATATCAACATTGGCTCTGACAGAGACTATCAAGCCTTTTTCCTGGATCAGTGCCATTCAACACTGTCTAATTTCTCTCTCCTCAAACTATAAATTATGAATCCTCTACAGCATGTGAAAAACTCAGGCATCTAAGATCTATTAAACAAAACACATTTCAAAGATAAAAGCAGAAACTCAGGCAGTGGCCTGTAAGAGGAAGAGTAATGCCAATTCATCAGCCAAACCACTTGGTGTGAGAGATGACTGTCGTTAACCAATGAACAAACACAGAAAAGTTTTTCTGTTTTTCAAGACAACAAGACAATTACACAACATTTTATTTTGAAATACAGGGCTCTGGATCTGTTTGAGTTTCTCAAAGGCTTAACACTCGTTTTGCTACCAAAAAACCAAAAACTGAACAACAGACTGACATTTTTTGTAAAACAACTGCATCACATATCAAAAGCTTTTCTGCATGTGTTTCTCATGTGTAAGCTACAGGAAAGGTAAAGAAGCCTTAAAACACCCAAAAGACAGACTACAGAAGGACCCAGGTTCAAGGAAACCAACCACAACTATATTGGGCTTTTCCACCAGGGCTGTACATGTGAATTTACTACTGTTCTAGCTCATGTGATGATGGTGTTTGATCTCAACACAGCAAAACCTTCATCCTTTAACACAAGTACAACTGTCTAACACAACTTCACTTTCTTCCACCTGTATACAGGTATTCTTCCACCTTCTCTACAACTGCTCTGTTAGAATACTTTGATCTGAAATAGTAGCATTTCCTCATTTAAATCTTCTAAATTTCCTACCCACATGTTCACACACTCATTCCTTCGAAACAAAACGCATTTAGAGTTGAAAGTTTTTACATCAAGTTTGAATTTTACAAATTTCTTGGGGGGGAAAAGTATGTATTTTCAGGCTAGCATCTTACTGTTCTGATCATACAACATTTACTCACATCTAACACAGAGATTGAACTCAGGGCAGTAAAAATTCCTGGAAAACCTTTGAAACCAGCAATCAGGAGAGCTAGATCCCATGAGTGTCCTCACCAAGACGAATGTGTCATCATGTATTCATACTTTATTTGATTTTTTTAAAAAATTCCAATGGAAAAGTGATTAATAGATGCCCAAAAGTAAAGGCAAAGTTTGAATCACAACTACCAGTGCAACAAACTCCAGATCAATGAACTACAAAACACAGTAGAAAGCTAAGTCACTAACTCCAGCTCTCCCTACCATTGGTATTACAATGAGGAGCTTAAAGACAATAATTGATTGGAACATATTCTAGACTGTATCCTTGTAATTCCTTTTTTTGGAATCCTAACCTCTTCTTTTTGCACCTGAAAGTTTCCTGGTCAGGGGTTGTACACTGGAGGGTTGAAGCCAACTGAGAGAATCTGTGGGTTTTTTTGTGTTTGCAATGCTGGTCACAGTCAGTGCCTCTGGCCCTGCAGTCAGCATTGAGCTGTTTATCTTCGAAGTGATTTAGTTTTGCATGTTTGCCCTTTAACACGATCAAGACTTTCAGCTCAACCTGCTGTAACCATATTCCCTTACACCTTTCCAGCTGAAGCAGAGAGGCAATTATTTTAATGGATATGAGCTTGCTCAGCTGCTTTCACACAATCTCCCTGACTGACTGCAGTCAGTCTCCTGCTGACAGACACTCCCAGTTTGTGGCACAGTGTCTCCCACTCCAGGCAGCTATCTCAATTTTAGGGCACTGAATTGCACAGGCAGGTACTAAGGCATCTGTCAATCTAGAACTTCCATTTTCCTTGTTCCCTTCACAGCATTAGCTCAGTAACATTTTGCTCTTTGTTAACAAAGGATTTTAGAACTGCATATAAAGTTGCAAAATGTTCTGATTTTAAACAGGCTTTGAGGAAACCCACATAGAGCTTCAGCTTTGTGCAGGTCTTAGGAGACAACCAACTTCTGAAAGATACCTGTCAATGTATCTTGTCATGTTTCAAGGGGAACGTTTCAAGGGCTTTCAATGTTTCATGTTGACTCCTTGAAAAGAGTCAAATAGTCAATACCTCATAGCACACCTTGATTTTCAGAATATTCATTAAAAACTTCACTTATAAATATTCTTCCTTCTGGAAAGGATCTCTGCAAAGTACAAAATCTGGAGCAGAAAGTTGCCACCTACTTGGCAAAAAGTAATATTTCAAAGCATGACAAGCATATTTTTGGCATTTCAAGTTGCTTGGTAGCTAATTGTAACCCATCTTGTGAATCAAACACGACTGCCTCTTTGTGCTCTACAGAATGCTACACATGCTCCAGTACTGCAGTTACATATCCCTGTCAATCCCAACATCCCAGAAAGGGTTTCGATGTCAAGCAAGATTTCCTTTCAGCTTACAGTCATTTGTCAGTGCATCAACTTGAAGGACACAGAGAAAATTATCTTATTTGCAGAAAGCTGTAATTCATAGCACAGTAAATTTTAGCAAAATAATAGTTACAAAGGGAAAGTACAATAACTACTAAGAGCTTCATAACAAGTATTGAATCATAAGAGCATACATTCAGAACAGGTGGTAAAAAACATTATCTACTGATAACATATGCAAGAATGCACAACAGCAAGTACCAGAGATGGCATTATACTTCCCTGAATGAGGACTTGCACTACAAAATAATCATAGGCACTGAAAATTTTAATTATTTAATTAAAAGGATTAAACTACTCATAAAGGAAAAGAAGTGCAACTAAAAATAAAGAGTAACAAAAGAAAGACTTCTCATTAATGACCTGGGAAATGGTCCTCAAAGAGCTTCCTGCTCTCAGGAGGCAGTACAGCTCAAACTTTGCACAATCAAGGCAGAAGAAGTTCTGCTGCATATATATTTACTTTCACCATATCAAGACCAGAAGCAGTCAGGACACCTCACATTCTGTTTGCCATTCTTTGACCATTCATTTGTTTCTGAACTCTTCCAATTTATTCTCATTCTACTTTTGCAAAAGTACATGAGCCAGAGGCATCCCCATCTCCTACATGAGATGGAAGGAGTCAAGATTCAAGAATTAAGTAGAGAGAGTTCTGGCAAATGCATGAAATAAACACATTTTTCAGCTACTATATTTCTTTCGAGCTGTAACATGATGTATCAGTCTTAATCACCTAAAATTCTTCTTTTTGAGACGAGTACACCTTTCAGCCAACTGCATGCTTAATGCAGCCATGCTTTCCATAACTGTAAATAAATAATATTTCTTCTCGTGGCCAGCACTAGGAGTCCTATCTTTATGGTATGATGCTTATCATTAGATTTTAAAATCAGACAACACCATTTCAAAGCTACGACATGATAAATTAGAGATTAGTTATGTAACTCAGCTATTGGTCTCTTCTATATTTCCAACTAGCTCAACTTTTCCCAGTGCCAGCAAATACTCAACAGCAATTTGGTCCTAAATGAAGCTTACCTGTCTGCACAAAGAGAGACCAAAGGTACTATTTCCATTACATTCCTCCTAAAAACTAGGCAAAAACCTGGCAAAGCCAGCATATATGTAGGGCTGGCAGAGAAGCAGCAGGTCCCGCTGAAAGCAATAAAAAAATACTAGAAGAGAGACTGACTGAGCATACCAGAGGGAGAGACAGTTTGGGGAGAATGAGATAAGATTCTTCAGAAAATAATTAAGAGCGTTACTAAGAAGAATAAAAAAAATGGACGAAAAAACCCACAGCCAAAGCAGGAAGAAAAGTAAGCGGAGAAGAGGAATAGAAAAAGTAAGCAAACATCCATCAGAGATGACACAGGTACGAGCTGATCCTGCCCTGGGCAGAAGACTGACGACAGGAGCAGCTGAGTCCCCTCTGGCCTTGCTATTCCATGTTTAACTTCAAGGGGGCTTTGTGCAGGGCTTTGTGCAGGGAGCAGAGACACTTCAAAACCCACCAGCACAGGCAGCCATGGCCTCAGGACATAACATTCCCCTCCTTTGCAGCAAGCAGCAGTGCATGCCAGAAGGGGATTACGTATGCATGGAGTGTGTAGGCATCGCTATAGAATAATTCTCAGTGCTGGGAATTGGACCTTAGAACCCTACATGTGTACCCATATTCTATACTGGAAACGTGTCACATTTTGCATCCAAGAATTAACAACCCCACCTCTTCCTTCACACTTGACTCCTGACAGTATTTCTGTCACTTAAAGGTACCCTTTCCTGAAAACCAGAACAGCATCCTCAGCACATCAAGGACACCAAGTACTTCAATTACAAGAACTATAAAAATCATCAACGTACTGTGAATTTTATTCATTACATTTGTCAGCTCTATTACTGATACTCAGTTAATACTAATAGAAAATAGAAATATAGTCTTGACATTAGGAACACGGACTTCATTTCAGGAAATGCCGAATCCTTTGTCTAATGTATTTATCAGAAGAATAAACTGTAAATGAGACTTGGGTAGCCAAACCTTTAAAGCCTATGTAAGACAAGGAGCAGATCTGGACTATAATCAGAAATGCTACATAAAAATAGTTTCCCAAAAACTCAGTAATACAAAACATTCAAGTGAAAGTAAATTAAAAAAAATATTTTAAAATACCTCCTCTAAATCACTACTATAATCCTGATAACTGGAACATGTGATACCAACCACTTTCCTAAAAACTAACTGATCTATTGACATACACATTGAAAATTCACACAGCTCCACTACTCTTCCCAATATAGATCTTCTCAAGCAGCTGTGACTATTTGGTCACTAAAACTTAATTATTTGATTATGAAGACTAGCTCTGTTTTAGAATGTTATACATCCACAATCATCTATCCCTACCAAGAGTGAGAAAACCTTGCTTCTGCTTTTACAACCCATACATACAACTGTTTTCACACTTCCAAATGACAAATGAACACATAATATCTTTCCTCTCTTAAGCATCACTGAGTCTAGAGAAGTGAAACAAGGGACTTGACATTCTTGGGACACTGTCTTCAGCATCTGCTATGTTTTATGATCCAGTTGCTCTTGAACAAGCTGAATTTTATTTCAAGCGAAAAAAAACCCCCAGTCATCACTAAAGTACTTAAGAATGTAACATGCTATGTCACATTTGCAATGCAGAGATCAGATAAACAAAAGCTGCAGATTTGGACAAGCTCTTTTACACTTCGCTGATGTGAATCACTCCAGTCAAAAAACTTCAGACCACATTCCTCTCACCATCTGCGTGAACCACGTTAAGTTGGCAGCACAATGTCCAACAGACACATCACCAATTTCGGACCCGTGCGACGTGTGCCACTCACCCTGCAAAACCACCCAGGGCACAGCCGGGGGCCGGAGCCGCAACCGCCCCGACACCTTCTATGCGCTCAGTGCCACTGCACCTGCACGGAACAGGCGTTTAGGCAACACTCATACTTCTTTTTTCCTGATAGAAACGTGCAGGAGAAAACGATCCGATGAATCGCCTATAAACCCAGCAAATACGGATGACTTACAGGCAGGTAGTCTCGCAGCAGTCAAACAAACAGCTGCACACTTTTAACCAGCA
>NW_008685819.1:0-781 GCF_000695815.1 Acanthisitta chloris | reverse complement strand
TCGGGACCTGCCGCCGGGCGGGCTGAGTTCCCCGGAGACGGAGCCCCTTGCTTAGCGTCGCCGCAGAGCGCGTGGTGCCTCCGCGTCGGCGGGCAGCGCTGCGTACAGTCTCTGAGAAAATAGGTACCCGTTGAAATACGATTTTCTTGGGTATTGTTTTTTCTTTTTATTTGACCTGAATTTACCTGCAAGATCTAGGTGTCTTGTGAGGTCGAAAGCAGAAATGCAGCAGCATTACCCCAAAACAGAAGAGAACTTCCAATTTAAATTGCCAGTTACAAATTTCACTGCTAGGTGTCTGATCACGCCCTAATCTCTCTGCTCTAAAGAGTATAGCGTGACATAGTAAAAAAGCAGGAATAAAGAAGTAGCCACACATTTTACTTCATCCAGTGCTAAAGAATTAGTTCTACCTTCTTAGAAACCACAACTTAAGGAGACAGAGATGATACTGGATGTCGTTTGGTCAGTGACATCACAAGCCAGTTGTACTGAGGAACCACAGGCTTTTAAAGAACTCTTCTTTAAACTGAGCATCCTCTTTGTAGAGCAGAAACATGCCACTTTGACTGTCTTACAGCTGTTGTTCCTAGTTGTATATTGTGACTTATTAAAGATACAGGCCCCTGGACCTTGGCAGGTGAGGGAGGCAGGAAATGCCTGGTCTGTGAATCTGAGGGTGAAAGGGTATGGAGCAGGGCTCCAGGCAATCCACTGAAAGAGCAACCTCTCCTCCTGATCAAGGGCATCTGCCCTCTGGGGAGACTTCAAGTCAAATGTA
>NW_008685818.1:15362-18049 GCF_000695815.1 Acanthisitta chloris | reverse complement strand
ATCACCCTCTACAACTCCCTGAAAGGAGGTTTTAGTCAGGTGGGAGTTGGTCTCTTCTCCCAGGCATCTAGAAGTAGGACAAGAGGGCACAGACTCAAGCTCTGGCAGGGGAGGTTTAGGTTGGATATTAGGAAGAGATTTTTTTATAGAGAGAGTGATCAGGCATTAGAATGATCTGCCCGGGGAGGTGGTGGATTCACCATTCCTGGAGGTTTTAAAGACAATACTGGATGTGGCATTTTGTGCCACGGTCTAGTAGCACAGGTAGGGTTGGACTCGATGACCTTTCGGGTCTTTTCCAACCTGGTTGATTCTATGATTTTATGATCCTATTGTGCATTTTTTTTTGTAGTCCAGAAAGTTTAATTTTTGGCCCACCGCTGCTTCTGAGCCTTCCAATGACAGACCTGCTAATCTTTCCAATGTCTCCTTGATTGACTGAGGTTCCAATGACACAATCTAAGCTTGAATGTGCAGAAAATTTATCAGACTAGTATTTAACAACATTCTTCACTAGATTTTTTTTATATTTTTGACAGAGTTTCCATAAGCAGAAACCAGTTGACACTTTAATCTTTCTAGAACTGAGTCCTTTAATCATTCTATGTTTTTGTTCACTTACTATCTCAGTACAGAAGTTCCTGAACCAGCAAAACAAACCAGAGGAAACAGAACATGACTATATGTTCTAGGAAAACTTTAAAAAATGCAGTATTTCATGAAACTCTTATATAAGATTACTTCTATGTAGTTAAAGAAAATGCATTCTATTTAATAATTAATTATGTCCTATATTTTCTAAAAGGGAATAATATGGTGAAAACTGGAAAACCAGAAAGAAGGATTGGAGGATCAGAAAAATTTTTTGAAGTGTAAAGAAAGCTCTCCAGATTCCAGGATGAGGGGGCTAAAGTAGCTCCCTTCACTGGACTTTCTCTTCTGAATAACTTACCTCCACCACTTCCACCAATTTACCCTTCTTTAGAAAAAGATTATACAAAATGCATATACCGTATTGATTAAGGAGATTGCATTTTAACATCCTGCTACAAAACTTTTTTAGAACTCTTTTGTCCCATTTTTTTAAATTTTGGTCTTGTGCACTAGCATGTCTCTTGCTAAGTTACTTTAGTAAACCTAGCTTTTAATTTTCTGCTTAGGCATTTTGGCTAACGGCTGCTATTACACAATTCTGTTTCCAGTCTTCGTTTTCTTGAAAGTTGCTTTTTGCTGTATACGGAAACACTGACAAAACCTGTTTTTGGTATAAGCCATAAAACTCCATTTTTTTCACCTGCTCATGTGGAGCCCTTTTTAGCTGTTGCTTCATAATTTTAAGTTTAATATTATTATGTAAACAAATCCATATGACTTTATATTATCTACAATATTGTTATGGTCATGAAAACAGCTTTCACATCTCTTTGGAGACCATCTAGCCATATTGACATTCTTCAAGGCAACCTTCTGCCTTGAAGTTCTGAATGGTCATTTGTTGATTGCCTCGCTTTGATGCTCACAGTCTGTGGAGAGTAAATTCATCATCTGTTCTTGCCCAGTGTTTTTTTCTCAGTCTTCATTTGAGCTAAATATATTTAGCATGGCAGCAGTTTCAGAAAACTGTGAGGAGTGGTATTCTATAACTGGTGATGGCTACAACATCACCAAGTTTTACTACACCCTAATACCTGTAGAACTTTTCAATAATGCAGGATAAGAAGAAACATTTAAATTCAGTAAGGGGGAAACTCTAAAACTTATGAACATCTCAGATAAACCAGACTGATGAAACTCTAAAATGCAATAAACTGAAAGAGGATTAAATAAACCTTAGACATTTGAGAAAGCCAAAGCTTTTTCTTAAATGCAATATACCCCTCTATCTTTCAATATACAGAATATATATTGACCAGGAAGTTGGAAAAACTTCAATATGTAATGTAATAGAACTGATTGACCTCTATATAAGCCCATTATAACTGACAGCAAATAAAAAATAATAAAAAAAGGAAGACAAATATTTAAGATTTGGTTCCTAGAGGTTAAAAACAACCAACTCTGAGGCATATATAATGCTTTCACTGTCTCACACATACATTAAACCCACGGCTGTTCTCTGGAATCTTTTATTGTTTTATACTGTGGAAATGTTAAGCTTTTTGGTAATGTTCTGCCAAGATGGTTTGCAAGTATACTTGCATAAATCTTGCAACATGATTATTGCACAAAATAGAAGAAGGACTATTAAATGGGGTTAAAAATCCCTCACATAATAAATGCCATTATTTTCACCATCTGATAGGCAGATCTCTTCAGCTTATCAAGGCTGTTTCGTTCTTTTACTACATTAGAGAGATGCTGGATCTGTAGCAATAGAAAATTACACCTTTTTGCTGATTTTCAGTTTTCACCAATTTTTAAATAATGTTAGCTTGTTCATTCTTCATCTGCACAAAAGTTTTCCCCTTACTAATGTACTATCATTAATATGAATAAATTAATTATTTTTTATTTGCATCTTGATCAATAAAGTTTTGTATCAAGTGTTGTAAGAAACTAGATCCCCTTCCATGCACTAATCAGTAATATATTCTCTCTAGTAAAAGCAAAAAGATATGCATAAAAAAGCACGCAAAGGTAATGCACACATGGTGGATTTGTCTTTCCATTTGTTTTCAACACTAAGT
>NW_008685818.1:0-15326 GCF_000695815.1 Acanthisitta chloris | reverse complement strand
TATAATTATATGCTGTCATATCTCTGATCTGATAATTTAATTTCATACTTTAAGCAAAGTATGTAGCCTTTCACACTGAGCAAAAACCATTTTTTGGTCTGTTAAGTTCAAGGCATGATTATCTTGCACTGCACTGGCAAATTCTACTTTTTGTTTGCTGTTAGTTTTCTTTTGCTCTTTCAGAATTCTGGAAGCTGAATATTAAATGCACATTCAGTGATCATGAACAAGTAGGCTTGAGCTGAAATAAATGGATGTCTATAGAGGCTGAGACGACAGCATATTTTGATATGATAACATCTTCATGATGTGTATAACGTGTTGTGTTTTAAGCCCATCCAGCAAGTAAGCCCCATGTGGCCACTTGCTTATGCCGCCAGTGGGATGAGGGAGAGAATTGAAAGTGTAAAAGTGAGAAAATAGGATTATAAAGATATTATAAGGAAGCCAGTGCTTCTCTGCTATTATTTCTGAAATCACAGAGGAGAAATAGCTTCTGTCCAGGGTTGGATGTTTTCAAACTTCAACACGTCCTAGATCAGAAGAAAAATGCCATCCCTTTCCCCAAATCAGCAAAATACTGCACTACAGAGGAAATGTTTGCCTGTCATAACACTCTTCTTCCTGATCCATGCTGTTGTAGTTTATCCCCAGTAGGCAACTAAGCCCCTTACAGCCACTCACTCACTACCCTCTGGGGCATGAGGTAGAGAATCAGAATAGTAAAAGTGATAAAACTTGTGGGTTGAGATAAAGACAGTTTAATAGGGAAAACAAAACCACACACATCATCAGAGCAAAATTAGGAATGTATTCACTCCTTTCCATGGGCAGGCAGGTGTTCAGCCATCACCAGGAAAAGTCAGGCTCCATAACAAATTATATCACTCCAAACGTCCCCCTGCTTCCTTCTTCTTCTTCCCTCTTTCTATGCTGAGCATTGACGCTATATGGCCTGGAATATCCCTTGGGTTAGTTGGGGTCAGCTGTCCCAGTTGTGTCCCCTCCCAGGTCCTTGTGTATCCCCACTCTCCTCTCTGGCAGGGAGAGCTGGGAAGCAGCAAATGCCTTGACTCTCTGTAAGCCCTGTTCAACAACAACAAAAACATCCTTGAATTATTAACAGTGTTTCCAGCACAAACCCAAAACACAGCACTATACTAGCTGCTGTGAAGAAAATTAACTCTATCCCAGCCAAAAGCAGAACTGCAGAGCAAAAACAGAGGGAATCGAAACATAAATAACATTATAAAAAAAAATATTCTTAAAATTACTGGCAACATAAGGGAATTCATGTGATATATTTATTTAAAATTCCATAAAGTAGCTTGTATTTTCTAAGTGTATGTTACAGCTGTTTTTAAGCCTGTTTAACACTGAGAGAATTTAAAATGAGCATATGAGAACACAGCAGGATTGAAAATAAGCCCATGTGCTTATGTGCCTAAAACAGAATTTAAATGCTAATTTTAGGTACACAAGAGATCCTGTCAAACTACAGAAAAATTGGCCACATTGTATTTGTGTTTGTGACTCATTTACTTGGCATGTCTGACCACTAGCACAAAAAAGCACTTGGAGCTTCAGCGACAGAAGTGAAAATGTTGTGTATCTACTACTTTGTGGGCAAAGCAGACTTGGCAGCAATTCCCACTGGAGGGAATCCTCAGGAGCCACACAGTGCCTAAATGGATATTCCTGAAGGCTGTGGTTATATTATTGTTTCTGAAATTATCTAGAAGCATCTTAATAGTAGAACAATGCTTTATCAAGTCAATAGGCAAAGCCCAAACTTCACAAACTGAGCATGTTTTAATCTTTCATGGTACCTATTACTAAACATCTTGTTTCCCATCTGTGTAGACACCATTCCTATTCTCCTTAAGCAATACTGGTTTCCTAAGGATGGAGAAAGATTTGTGTTACATCCACTTGTATACAGGGAATTCTCTTGATACTCCCAGGAAATTCTTTCCTTGGCACAAGTCTTCTCTGCTCATGAAGTATGGGCATAAAAAATGGTTTGCCTTGGTAAGCTTCCTGCTCATATCCCTTGCAGTTCAATATGACTTCTTCAATGACATTTCCTATCTACAGCAAATCCTGACTTCTCTATACATTTACCCTTAATTAGAGCTCCTCTCTGTGACTGTCACCATTACTTGGTATTTTTTGGTGTCTGACTTATGAAATAAGTTGTCAGATGCCATGTGGAACAAGCCTGACAGCCAAAGCATGTATTTGGAAACAGGATGCTGTTGGATACCAGAAGCTATTCCCTCTGTTTCATTGTAGAAGTCATTGTAGAAGTGCTAAAACTCTGCAAAATTCATCCATAAAGCAAAATTATTGTCAGTTGGTATGCTGTGATGTGGTGTTGTTTGAAGTACATACTACAACCGACAGTAAAGAACAAGAGGTTGAGAAGTCTATTAAGCTCACTGAAGGAAAAACATTGAGAATTTACTTTCTTCAGATTCTGTGACAGTTAAAATCAAGTAAAAATGATCCATAATTAATATGAAAATCCACTGGAAAGGGCACAGTCAGCATTTCTTAACATACTCTACTCTGGAGATGTCCAATGGAAACTGAGGTGGCAGATGCTGGCATCCAGCAGCCTCCTATTTAATTTTTTTTATTTTTATTTTTTTATGGTAAGCTTTTTGTACTTTATCACAAACACATTGATGATATGATCATGTCCTTTTTTCTTAATATCACAAATATGCTGCTTGATTGGAGAGGTTTATTGCGTTGTAGTATTAATTTTATCACTGACCTTTGTTGTGAAATTTCTCTAGTGCTCAGTTGCCAGTTTTTGATTAGGTCTACACACATTAAACTTTACATTCTTTGACTCAATAAACTTTCTAGTAATACACAGCATTCACAGTTGCAATGCAAAATTTTGTCATGTGAATTAATTTAATGATCTATCTTTTGACATTGCAGTTACTTTCCATACTTTTATTTTAATATATACTGTACTCATATCTATATATGAAGGGTTAACCATTTGCCATTCCAGCTTTCTACAAATATGTTTATTTATTGGAGTTTAATTTGCTGTGCTTTCTTCTATTTAACTTAAAACTTTACTCCTACATCTCTGAGGCACAGTTATCAGGTATCCCAATTCCAAGAATCATTATTTACTTCATCCATTAATTGTATAACTAATGTGAAGAAAAGATCAATATTTATACAACAGCATTAAGTAAAGTCAACTGAAAGCAAGTTCCAATCAGAAATTTAGCCTGCAGGGCCCTTTTCTTCTAAGAAAAGCTAGCCAAAACAAAAGGCAAATGTTTTCATAGAGTATTGCCACTGACCTCTTCACCTGAAATAAATACACGGGAGTGTACTCTTAAAATGCTAATCCTTACTCATGGGCCTTAGTTGGCTGCATTTAAGATGTTCAGATTATACTGTATGCAGGGAGATCTTAGAAAACAATGGCAAAAAACTCTGGTATGGTCTTTCAATATCCACATAAAACTTTAGCACAATTTGCAAGCCCATAGACTGATAGGGGCTACAGCACTGTGAGAGCTTTATTGAAGGGATCTGCTGTGTATTCAGTGCTGCCAGATTTGTTACAGAAGGACAAATCAGCAACCATGTACTGGAAGTAAAACTACACACAGAAATTCTAAGAGATAAAAATGAAGACAGGAAATAAATTGCAGAGGAGAACAAAAGTTAAATATGGTCTTAGATCTTTCACTGAGGCCACAATTTGATTACTGAAGAGCTTGGCTATAAAAAGCCAGAGACTAGAAATCTACTACATAAATTGCCAATCACAACATTAGTCATCATGCACAGTTTTTGCACTCCATGGAGTGAAGGGAGAAGCATAGATTGAAACAGAAAATAATTGTTATTATATAGCTTATTACAGCTCAAAACTAAGGAACTTATTCATTGTTACGTGCATACTACCAAACATAACAGCAAGAAGTGAAGCCAAAGATGATAATTCCAATTTGGCATCTATGAACAAGAAATTTTGGCTGCCATATAAGCTATAAAATCATACACTAGTAGTTGGTAAAATGATGATATCAGGATTAATGTAATAGCATCTAGTCATTAATAAAACATAGCTATCATAATAATGGTGTGAATTACTGGACTGTGTCAGCAAATTAAATAGCACTGTTTTCCAGTACCCCATCTTTAAGCTAAAATGAAACACTGAAATTATAATAAAAGGTTGGCATTTTGCTACTAATGCACCACTGTCACTTTCAATGGAGAGAAAAATTTAGAGGAGGCTTCAGAAACATGAAAAGATTGAAACAATTCCAATAGTTCCTCTTTGCTGTAAGACTGAAAGGAGAATTATCTACTTCCTGATTAATTGTTTCCAAAGCAATATTGAATTATATATAGAAGTTAAAACCAAAAAAAAAGAACAAAAAACCAAACACACAAAAACTAAAACACACAAATAAAGGAGGGTTTTTTCAAAAGACTATAAACTAAATCAAACATTTTAAAATTTGCTTTAATATAGCAAACCAACATCATAAAGCAACACCTTATCAAAATACTATTCCATCTACAAGTTATCAATAGACAAGATGACCATTTTTTAATGGATATTTGCATGTCCTTGAAATCAAGAAAAATATACTATCATCCATGAAGTTGTTTGGGATTTTTTTCATTATAAAGATTACAAAATCAAGATCTTAAATTCCAAAGTTTTCAGAGTTAAGGGGTACATTCCTATTTATCAACTTCATTCAATGTTGAGACATGATCTGGAACCATGATGACTATTGGGATACTAAGGCAGAGTATATGAGACACAGACACAGAGACAAAGCAGGAGCAGCTGAAATAGATTAGCACTAAAGCCAAACAAAATAATCACTAATCAAATCCATATCTACAGATTTTCTCAAGGCCCACGCAAAAAACAGAAGCAGAACAACCTTCTCATCACTGTGAAATCACCTATAAGCTCTTGGCAGACGCACCACTCAGGTGGACCATTCAGTCATGGTGCAGGCATATTTCAGTTGAATACTTTTAGTACTGAACTGTGTCCTACTTCTAGAAAGGTGTGCTAAACAAATGAGGAGCCACTCTCCTATAGTTAACATCTACATTCAATTGAGGCCAAAACTAACAGAAGGTAGATACGCCTCTCAGCCATGGACATTTGCTCCTACATCATCTCCCACCAGACAAGTTCTCCACAGAGATGTTCTTTCCAAGTGATTTTCTACTGCCTCAATAAGAAGAAATTATATAAGAGAATAGCATCATCCCAAACATGTGCAGGCTAGGCAGAAGAACTTACCAGAATTTAAATAACTACTTCCATACTGGCAGACAGAAATGATGCAAAGCATACAAAACTCTTTTAATCCTACAAGGTTCCTCTTTTAACCAGCTGATTTAAAAAATGACATCTTTAAAGCATGTCAAAATTTTACATTATGGTAGAGCAACAAAATTGTTTAGGAGACAATCACATCAGAAACTGCTGTCACCTTGCCATGGTAGCATTTAATTTCTATTAGCATCTAATAATTAACTCAATGCATGAGTGATAACATGGAGAATCACAAGCCAATGATTTTACCTTATGAAGAAAGCAAGCACTCACAAATATCTATTCCTGAAAGCAACAGTGTTCTAATGTTCAAATAAGCCAAATAGTACTATTGGGCACAGCACAAAGAAGAAGGAGAAAGGGGGGGACGGGTTTGGAATGACGGTGTTTGTCTTTCGAAGTAACAATTACGCATGATGATGCCCTGCTCTCCTTGGGATGGCTGAACACCTGCCTGTCAATGGGAAAAGTGAATTAATTCCTTGCTTTGTTTTGCTTGTGTATGCAGCTTTTGCAGCCCCTATTCAATTGTCTTTATGTCAACCCATGAGTTTCTAGCTTTTACCCTTCCAATTCTCTCTGCCATCCTGCGGGTGGGGGATGTGGTGGGAGAAAGTGGCTGCTGGCTGCTGGTCAAGCCCCCCACATCAATGTAGTGTGTGGGATATATAGACTAACAGCCACCCTCCAGAACAGGGTTTGAAAATACTTACTGGTGGATAAGGAATTGGACATAAGCCAGCAATGTGTATTTGCAGTCCAAAAAGGCAATCATATCTGGACTGCATCAAAAGAAGTATGATCAGAAGGGAAACAGAGGTGATTCTCCCTCTCTACTATGTTCACATCAGTCCCTAGAGTACTGTACCCAGCTCCAGACAACCAGCACAAGAAAGACATGGACCTGTAGTCCAGAGGAGGGCTACAAAAATGATCACAGGGTTGGAATACCTCTCCAGTGTAGAGACAGAGTGTGTAGGGGTTGATTAACTTGGAGAAAAGAAGGCTCCAGGGAAACATTATCATGCTATTTCAATACTTAAAAGTGGAATGTGAGAATGACTGAAATCACTTAAATGATTGCTTACTTTATTTATACTGGTTTTTATATGCCTCTATGTTAAGCAATATCAGCCTGATGGCCAAAGAGACCATGTTTGTATCAAGGCAGCTATCACTTCAAATCATTTCAGTAGTGGAGCAGAAGCTTCCATAAAAGTGGAAGGTAAAGGCATTTAGGGGGAGGCAATTTATTCTGGATGAAGATTCAAGTGATGCTAGAATATAAAACTATGGTTGGTTCTGGCTATTTTTCTCTGTATTGGCAAATACACCAGTCTTCTAACAACAACTCTAGGCAAAACAAATTCCTTTGAGTCATAATACTGCGGCTGAAAGATTGCTCTAATTAACTCTATTCAATAAATGGTGATTTCCTTGATTGGAAACATGTAAGCAGTCTTCATAGTGAACTTTAGCTTTTCCTTTAGATTAAAACAGAAAATGTGTCCTAAAACTGAGTCCAAAAGCTGCCTTAGATTTATCCTGAAGACCAAATACAACAGGTCTGTATATTGCCAGAAATTAGAAATTTGTCAAATAAGAAAGGTTCTCTGACCAACCAGCATTTTCTTTCAGATTTGTTCTTCACCTTAATTATTGTGTCCTTTAGCCATTGATTCAAGAGGTTGTCTGTCTTTTGTGGTTCAGATTTAAGACCTCCGCCACAGCCTCCTCCATGTTCAGAAGAGTTTTTTGCAAGATCTGTCTGTACCAATACTCAGATCTCTGCATCTTCTGACAAAAAAAAACAAACATTGATATCAGCCACTGAGCAATAAAACACCATTCAACCTTCAAAATTTGTTTCTGTTAAGCATACCCCTTACTTACCAGGTTACATGATTTGTGCAACTGTCCATAAACACACCAGCTCAACCAACCAGTCAGCATTTACATTAAAATTTTCAAAAAGTGGAAGATGGAGGTCAACATCCTGTTAAAATCCACTGTGACGCACAGAAACTGGTTGGTCAAAATGTTTGTGTCAGCATCCTTCTGCAACACAGAATAAATAAATAGTACATGCTGAGATGTTCTATTTCAGAAGAACATGTTCCACTTAGTACATGTCCTAATTTTTAATTGCTGTTACATTTGTTTAATTATTTGGGATTCTCTTCTTTAGTGTTTAAATATCTATTGTGTCTTGATTTTTGTGGAAATTCTGACTAAATTAGTTTGAGGTAAATGGTTTTACCTTCCACTTCCATCTTCCATTTTTTTGTTTTGAGAAATATTACCCACATTCAAGGAATTAAGAACTTTAAACACAGATATTAAATATTGATTCTAACATTTTGGGGGAGAAATCTGAAGAAAAATAATTTCACTACAGGTATTACAAAAACCTGAATTTAGCCAGTAGATAACATGCAGTCTCTGTGTGCATTTAAATACAAATTTATTCTCCAGTATATATAATTTTATTACAGAAAGTAGTCTCTTGAATCAGTAATTGCTAATGGTATTGAAACACCTAGCTTGCACGGATGTCAACAGTCATCAAGCTTCAAAATATCTTTGGGAATCTGTGCTTCAAGTCAGTGACAGAAACATGCTTCCATTGCTTGGAAACACCCAGCCTAGATTAAAAGTAGTTTGTCAAGCCTTTAGAGTCATCAGGTGTTCTATGAATTCTGCTGAAAAAATAATCAAAAAGATAAGCAACAATTTCATACCTATTTTTTGTGCATTTGAAAATGTCTTATATCCACAAAATAAATTTAGTCATTTGTGCACAGATCCTTTATAAGGAAGAACAGTCAGGAGAAAATAAGTGTTGCAATTTCTTCTTCATGCATCTTTGCACAGCTTAAGTACAGTGGAAGTATAGAAACAGTGCTTTAGCGCAGAGTTTAGTAGGTATAGTAGGTGGGCACGAGTTCTTCATGGAGACTAATCTAGCTATGCAGTCTGTTAATTCTAAATATCTGGATATTTCTGTTAAGTATAATTTGGTAATTTTAATAATATTTATGCTTACTTTCTTTTGATCCCTTGCCCGTGGATAAACTTGTTTTCCCTTCAGAGAAAAAAATCTCATCTCAGGGGCTGCAGAACGACTCGAGGTGCTAAGGGTGGAATCTGGCTCCCTCTGCAGGATCCTTTTTCCAAGACCTATTTTTGAAGCCAACATAGTCATGGAGAGTTATAATCAAAAAAGATTTCAACATGATTTGTTATCCAGCCTACAAAGTATTTTCGATTCTAAGAAACTTTTCTGTTACTTATTACTTCTCCCAATTAGTACTCCATCCTCTATGGTGAAGTTTTTCACAGAAATTATCTATCAGCTGAATTTCAGAGGAAGTTTTAATGTAAATTAACTATTTACGAGTACATAAAAGCCTGTATCATCGTGCCACCATCCAAGATGAGAAAAATGGAATTTCATGGATAAGCAATCATGCTTTGCCTAAATTTCCAGTGGTAGAATTTCAATCCTTCTGAAGTGGTTTTGTGCAAGTATACAGAACCCATAATCATATTAATCGTTGCTACTTTTTGCTAAATATGCAACAAAGTTACTTTAGTTTTGAAATCCTTGGAAGAGTGATTCATTAGTGAATTAATGATAAATACAACCATTGCTTGGAAAGAAAATTACACCTTTTCATAGGATTTTTTGGAGAACAAAAGCTCTTGCGAACAAAAGTTCCTTCAGGTGATATTTGAAATGCCAAAAGGTTTAACTGATCTCCCATTGCCTCATGAGTTATTTAAATCTCTAATTCTATTATCAAATGATTGTGAAAATTTTGTATTATAACAGTTTTTAATGCAACTTGAAACAGATTGGGTACTGTCCTCAGAAGCAAGCTGCTTGCTACTCCTCAGCTGCATACAGAAGTGATGCTGCCCCAGCCCTTGGGCATTAGGACATTCTGTGTAGTGAAACAAAGTAACCAAAAGCTTAGGTAGGTTCAAATCAAACTTCTGGTGGCATATGCATTATCAGTAAGAGGAAACAGATGATGGTAAAGCAACCCAATTGGCTTATGCTTACAGCTCTCTAAATCAACTGAGTTCCAAATTTTCAAAAGCCTATAGTTAACAAATAGAATTTCATGTTTAATTTTTCCATATCTGTTTGTTCTACACAGTATTAACAGCATTTGTTCTGACACTTTGGGATAAAAGAGCAAGGAGGAGGGGGGAGAAGTGACAGCCAAACAAGAAAATGTTTATAAGTAAAGAACATAAGTAGAATGATAAAAGATCATACTATTGACACAGTGGGAGGAACAAAGAAGGAAGAAAGACAGACAAGCAGAAGTAGGGGAACTGGACAGTGTTGGGAGTCATGCAGCCAGGATAAACAACAATACTGCACATTTAAATATTACAGTTAGTTAATATGCAGGTTTATTCATATGCAAAAAACAGCAACAAGCTAGCTGCCCTGCATGTTTACTCTGCTCAGTTCATGCACTACTACACTGTTATATCACAACCAATTCTCAGGTTAGTGTGAAGCTTGATCCCTCCTCCCTTTCTGTGTCAGATTCCTCAAGAACCTTTGCCTTCAGCTAATGCTATGGAGAAGTTTAGAATCAAAAGGCCATGACCATTAATTTTATTACTTGCTGCTGGCCAGTAAAACAAATGTAATGTAAACGTGTCCATAAGAGCAGCTCTGATTTCAAATTATTTAGACCTACCAGCACATGTAGAATAAAACAATGTTTGCAAAATAACTTGTTTGAAGGAAAGAAAGGAGCACTCCTCTCTCCCAAGTCCCTTGAACTAGTTGTTCTTCACCAGGAGTAAAATTATGTTAAAATATTCCTTCAACAGTACAGAGCATCAAAGACAAAAATCCCATCCTCCAACACAGGATATTTTGGGATGACACAAACTTTCTACTTTTCACCTTCCAGATTAATAAACTCTGAACACTATACTTCCACAACATTAGCCATATGAGTTTATGGAGAAATTTTAAAAGATAGAAAATTAAATACTTTTGCAGTGGACACACAGCAGTAGCACTAATGTTAATTTGATTTTACTTTGTGACTTAGGGATTTTTTTAATGGAAGCTGGGAAAAAAATAGCCTGTTTAGATTACTGTTAAAACCTGACAAATTAAAAGCAGTGAATAATTCAGCTTTATCCTTTTGTAAAGCATTAAATTACAGGTGTCATCTGACATGAGTCACTTTTAACACGTTACCGATGAATAATAGTAATGTTAAATTAATATCTCCTTTTTTATGATTTTGGCCTTTGTAAAACTGTTCCACAGGGATAGTTTCTTCTTTAACCAAAGGCAGTGAATTATTTCCTATGTCAGGAGATGAACAGATAACGCTGTTTC
This sequence comes from Acanthisitta chloris, assembly GCF_000695815.1. Lineage (NCBI taxonomy): Eukaryota > Metazoa > Chordata > Aves > Passeriformes > Acanthisittidae > Acanthisitta > Acanthisitta chloris. Next base: position 4,587 of record NW_008685818.1, on the reverse strand, counting down.
TAGTGAAGTGTACTGTCATCTATCTCTAATGGACTGTTTGCTTGTGATTTTATTTTACTGAGACTGCATATATTTACTTAGAAATACCTTTATATGTTACAGATACAACTAAAACTTTGAATGAGTAGGCTGTATATTTTCTCATAAAAAGAAACAACTGTGTCTATTTACTCTCATAACACTGATTAGTTTCTACACCCTTATCATGGTTCCTATGTCAACATATTGCAGAACTTCAACTGTGACTTAGCAACAAGATTCAACAATAACAATTGAGACAACAATAAAACTAACGGAGCAGAGCAGGACAAAATAAAACCAAGTCAATCAAACTAAGCCAACTAAAAATAAGAAAATTTATTGATTTATCATTTTGGACTGTCACTGTAGCAGAATACATAACATACAAACTCACACACATCATTGTTACTTGTTTAGTAATAAAAGAAGGAGAAGTTGTAAAGTATTAGCCACTTCAAAGGTCAGGATCCCTTGATCTTTGAAGAGAGTTATTTCATCTACCAATGTGAGTGTATACTTTGTTGTATGCATTTTCACAGTTGCTGTAAATAGATAAAAGCTACTTTAACTTTTCATGTGAAAAATACGCTGTCTCAGCCTTTAGGGTAGTAGAGCAGCCTGAGCTGTATGCAAGTCAAATGTTAAAATAAATGCTGACTTCTTCTGTGACGTTCCAGGCAACAAAAATTGATGTATAATACAGAAGTCTACATTTACCCAGCTTCCATAACATGGCAGTTTGTTTTCAGACAACTTTATCCACAACACTTTTTGTTTCAGATCTATTTTCAAGTCTGTTGTTTCTTTGTAATTGCTTACATATCAGACATCATTCGTCCCACAGATCTGGCTTTCCAGACCAGAGACAACCAGCATTAATCTAACAACTCAACACAACACATTCAAATTTTTCTGCTCAGTTTGAATTCCAGACTATCAAAAGACCTGAAATCTTTTCTCAGACACTCAACTCCATCCATTCTAACCAGGTCAGAATTACCTTTTCCAAAACTCATTATCAATGTTGATGTTATTTGTATTCAGTATGCATAACACACTTTGTGGGTTTGCCTACTGCTTCTTTAAGAAACCAGTTAACAGTAAGAAATACATAAGACATGCAGAGTTAAAGTATCCTGTTGAGGTTAACTGTTGTAAAAAAAGGTTTTAAGGACAGTCTACCTGCTTACTGTCTCCCATACTGGTATTGATTACTGTCGCATACACAGAATTTAAGTCAAATTTAAACATTCTTGTTTTATTCTCTGTTTTTCTAGACAGTTTGAAATGTGAAGAAGCTTTTAATTGCTTTCCTGTTCAGGATATTTCCAGACTACATTTTACACCTGATATTATGCATTGTACAGAAATAGAGACTAGGCATTTTGATAGATTGTAGCATCACCAGTTCCATTTAGAAAATCTTGTCATAAAGCCATGATATGCTTAAAGAGCTTAATTCACTCATCTTCACTGCATTCTCAATTTTTTAATATTTTATATAAATTTGAAAATTCAACATATTTGTCAAATCAGCCATAACTTTTGATGTCTGTAAATTGTTTTGTTTTTATGAAACCAGTTGTACTGAGAATGCTTGCAGTTCAGTTTTGCAAGTAATCTACAGTAAGTTTGGCAGATAGCAAATCCATCCCACACTTCACTTCCTCCTTGTGTTTACAGAGCAACATTTATTTTATTTATCTGTGGAAAAAAATAATAATCCAATTACAACAAAGATTTTTTTATTCATTACAGATGAGCATCACAGAGTTATACCCACAGGTGTTATTTATGGAACAAGGTAAGAATTGGAATGCTTGCACATTTATTTTTTTTTACAAGAAAGTAATTAACTAATAAAGTGTGCATTCAGTGTGCTGTAAAAAATATTACATTACTCATTGGATCTGTATAACTGCACCTAGCCAAATTAATTTGTCATTGGAGCACTTGAAGAGCAAATTCTGTACTTATAGTGTCTCTAAATTCCATTTTTTTTCCAAATGTATCAACACAAGAACATATATTGTATACACAGTATGAACACTTAGTTTTAAGCTGGTTTTTGACCAAGTTATGTCACCAGAATAAAATTATTTTATTTAGTCTATAAATACAATAATCCATCTTGTCCTTTGTGGCTCCTGGAAAAACAACAGTTCCAGTTAGAAAAAAAGCTTCTCTTTATATGCTGCATTGAGAAAAATAACACAGGCTTTTGTCATAAATGAAATTTATGAAATAAACCTGCAACTCTCAGATTAATCAGATCAGTTTCAGAATTTTTGACCTGTAGTTACACCAGAAAAAAAAAAACAAAAAAACACAAGCAGTGGAAAATTGATCAGACTCTTCAAAGAGATGACTCAAGTCCAGTTCAGGGATTTAGATCCAGCAAAGTTTGTATCTATATGTAACAGACTAAGTTTCTATTTCCTGTGGGACTAAGGAGAATTCTGTCCTGTTCTTGCCCACATAACAGTTATTAGATGAAGCATGGAAAAGTTAAATAGTATCCTCTTCCCTCTGATATTTTCTTGGCATTTCAGCACCACTAGGCAGTACATTGGTATGCAGCAGCCACAGGACAGTACTATGAAGAGTTCATGGAAACTAATCCATTTTAAATTCCATGTCACCACGACATTACTTTTCACATATAGACTCAACCTCATTACTCCTACCCTGCATACAAATTCTAAAAGCTACTATTAGGTATACTATCAGCCCAGAAACTGTGGACTAAAGCAAAAGCAAACTGATCCTTCACTTCATAGATCACAGAACAAAATCAGTAAAATCATTAATATAATTACACCAAAGAGAATATAATACTAGTAACAATACTAGTAAGAACAACTAGAACCACTAGAAAGAGTGAAAATTAGTTTTCTTTCCACATATTAGCAGATAAGTATTCACTGCATCTTACAGGATGAAAAGTTAACTAAATCTTGACTCTTTCTGTAAAAAATCACATGCCTAATAGTGAATATGTGCATGGAGCAGCAGACAATCAGGAAACTGGATCTATAACCTGTTGAGCAAAATATTTTCATCTCAGTAGATAAAGCACAGACATATTCCCATCATTCTTATTGTACTAGGGATTTGCTTAACGAAGCATTAGTAGTAAGAAGTATGACTTTCTATGATAACCCACAGAGAAATGCAGAATTAAAGCATAGTGCCACGGGTTTTTTTTTCAATGTTAAATAACAAAAGATGAGTGGGATATGAAGGTTGTTACCCTGCTTGATATTAAAAGATATCAATACCAGGTCAAATGCAGAGAAACGTACTTAGATGTTAGAAAACGGCTTATGTTACCATAAGTTTGTCTGATTTTTCTAGCTAATCACATGCCTTTAAAAAGAAATTACATTTACTTACATACCTTGCCTCATATAGCAAAGTGTTTTTGAAATATATAGAGAAGTGAAATGATGCTTATTTTCAATTCAGAGGAAATGTAGAATAGCATTCTAACAAGGAGGAAAATAATAGATTTTAGGGGAGATATATTAGATCCTTCAGTACATCCAGACAAATATAATGGAGAAATGGGTACTTACGTGTCACAAAGTGTACTTGCTCATAGATGCTACCTAAACTAAAAACACTTTTGCTGCTGTCCTTGCCTTTCTCTATTTTATACACAATGACAACTATGTTGTCTCTTCTGGGTAGTACTAAGAATTTTTAATTTGTTTTAGTCTTAGCTGACTTAACTGCAGTTTTACATAAATAAAAAGCGACTAGGTCCTCCTCATCAGATGATTTAATAAATCTTCTCCAGAAGAGGACCCTGGTTATCTTGACTATCTGAGATCCTTAAGGTATTCACTAGATTACACAACAGCAGAAGTGCTTTCCACTGAACAGCAGTGTTCTTCCAAAACATTGGGGAAAATATTTGCCTGACCAGAGAGCTTCAGGGAAGCTTGTCACACTTCTTCTTTTTTGATCATTGCAAGAAAGCTTTTGTCCTAGAGCATTGTAATTTTCTACAAGAAAACCTGTGTGGTCTTACAGCTCTGCTTACATCTGCTCCGCAAACCTTTGAAGAGACTAGCTGCTGGGCATACGCTGTTTCAGAATTATTTGATTTATGCAGTGTGTCTCAGTGAATTTTGGATGACTTCATTTAAATATGGTTATGTCATGTTTTCCTTTTGTTCCATTAAAACAAATAAAAAAATAAAAAATTTATTGGTCAAGGTTAAGCATGACAAACTGAGCAAGAACCCAACTTTTCTTCTGCTTGAACAGACCCTCCACTCCCATATATTTCTTTACTAGCTGCCACTGTTGTTACCAAACTGATTCCCAAAATCGCCATGATTTGTTTTAGCTGCACTTCTGAAGTTATGGCCCAGGGAAAAGGGAGCTGACTTCTTCTTTGCAGCTGCTAGGATGTTATGTGTTCTTCAGCTCAAAACTATGACATCAGAGAGTCCACATAACCTCAGATTGTTCCAGTAGATATTGGCATTGCTATATTTTCAATAGTAAACTGATTGCAAGTTAAGATTAAAGAGCTAATTTATTATGATAAATAAT
>NW_008685817.1:0-210 GCF_000695815.1 Acanthisitta chloris | reverse complement strand
CAGCACAGAGGGGCTGTCCCTGCCCCCCTGGGACGTGAATTGCTCCCTGTCCCCATCCCGGGTACTCACAGCGAGATAACCTCGGGAGGCAGGTTCTTGGGCACAGCCTTGGAGTCCACGCAAAAAGCCGTGTCCCGGGTGCAGGAGCAGGTCGGGGGGCAAGGAGGGGGTCGGGGGGGTCGCCGTCCCTCCGCCGGCAGCCCCCGCCAG
>NW_008685816.1:886-2511 GCF_000695815.1 Acanthisitta chloris | reverse complement strand
CCGAGGTCTAGTCGGTGTTTTGGGGTGCGGAGGTTCGCGAGGAGACGTGGACAGAGCACGAGGCTGTATTCCTTCTCTCCCCCCTGTTTTTTTGGTGTGCAGACGGTGGGAAGGGGCTGCAGGGAAGAACTCGAGGTCTGGTCAGTGTTTTAGAGTGCGGGGGAACACGGGGGCTGTGTCTCTCCCTTACCCCCCCATTTTTTGGGGTGCAGCGCGTGGAAGGGGCTGTAGGAGGCTAAGGACGATTTGGGGAGGCTGCAGGAAGGACCCGAGATCTGATCGATGTTTCAGGGTGCAGAGCCGTGGGAGAAACGCAGGGGCTGTATCTCCCCCTTCTCCCCCCTTGTTTTTTGAGGTGTCCTCGGGGAGCAGCGGGTGGGAAGGGATTGCAGGAAGCTGTGAGGTGGTCGGTGTTTTGGGGTGAAAAGGCTCATGGGATGTGTGAGAGGACCACGGGGGCTGTGCCCACCCTGCAGCCTGCGATCTCCCCGATTCCCCCCGGTTTTTGGGGTGCAGCGGGTGGAAGGGACTGTAGGAAGCTGGGGAGGGTTTGGGGGAGGCTACTTGGTGTTTTTTGGGGTGCAGAGCTCGTGGGAAAAACACGGAGGCTGTGTTCCCCTCATACTGCCTGTTTTTTGGGGTCCTCCCGGGGAGCACTGGCTGGGAAGGGGCTTCAAGATCTGAGGGGGCGTCTGCAGGGAGGACTCGAGGGCTGGTCGGTGTTGTGGGGTGCAGAGGCTCGTGGGGAGCCGTGGGAGGAACACGGGGGCTGTGTGCCACTCTCTCCCCGTTTTTTTGAGTCCTCCCGGGAGGCAACGAGTGGAAAGGGCTTCAGGAAGCTGAGGAGGGTTTGGGAGGTCTGCAGGGAGTACCCGAGGCTGGTTGGTGTTTTGGAGTGCTGAGGATCATAGGGGGCTATGGCCCTCTCTTCCCCCCGTTTTTTGGGGTGTCCCCGAGGGGCAGTGGATGGGAAGGGGCTGCAGGAAGCTGAGGAGGGTTTGGGGGGGGGCGGCGGGGGGGACTCGAGTTCTGGTCGGTGTTTGGGTTGGGGAGGAGCACGGGGGCTGTGCCCCCCCCGCAGCCTCCAGTTCCCCTCTCCTTTCTCCCGTTTTTCGGGGTGTTTTCTTGCAGAGGTGCGGTTAGGGGGGAAGCGCATTTTGGGGTGAGCTGTGCTGGGAGGAACAATACCAAAAGTTGTCTGAAATGGTAATTTCCGTTTCCCATTTCATCATCCTCTGGTAGGCGTCAGCCCTGCGTGTCTGTGTGTGGGGCGAGCCGAGCTCTGCCCCCCCTCCTCCCCCGGCCGATTTATCTATTTATTTCCCAGTTTAATCTTTAAATCGCTCGGTATTTCTCTCCTCCGAGGAGCCTTTGTGTGCCGGGGAGGGGCTGCTCGACACCTTTGCCCCCTTAGCAAAGAGGAAGAGAGGAGGCAAAAAAAAAAAAGGCTCCCAAGCCCAAACAGCTGCAGCCCAGGACGAGCCTCCCCCAGCGCGGGGAGGGATTCGTGTTTAGAAAGGCAAATCGCCCTCGGTGCCCTCTGCCCTTTCCCAGCGAGAGCAGCTGTCCGGGTTGTGCGGCTCAAAATGGGCCCTTCATTGAGGCACAGGCTCCGTGTGTTTATG
>NW_008685816.1:0-807 GCF_000695815.1 Acanthisitta chloris | reverse complement strand
TGGCCTCTCCTCGCAGCCTTGGGGATCTGTTTTGATATCCAGTTGCAGGAAAGGGTTCCTCCCCCCGCTCCGGGTTTGTACACAAAGTGCTCTCTCACCGCTGGGGGACATGGCCCTGTAGGCACACAGCGAATTCCAGGCGGCTCTGGAAGCAAAATCCCCTCCCGAGATGGCTCCTGGAATGGGTATACACCATTTTTATCCCTCTGTAGGCAAAGGTTTTTAGCTGGAAACACATGTATTGCTTCCCAGTCACTGTGAGCTTTCCTGAGGTTGATTTAAATTGAAGGAACTTGGAGTTTGATGTATTTCTCCTTTTTTTTTTTTTTTGCGTGTCTGTGTTGTCCGTAAAATGGAACATTTTTATATAATCATTCCAGCTATTTCCTTTTGCTGTGGGGGCAAAACCACTCCATGGAGTCATGGAGAGGGAAAAGGAGATTACCTCTCACATGTTCCCAGCCGGCACCGGCACATTCTTTGTGTGCGCTCTACCAGGAGCTCAATATTCGACTTGATTCACTTAAAAAGGAGAAAAGTTGGTGTTTTTACCACCTGGATTCGGGTTCAGTGTGCTGTTGGAGCACTCCGAGGTGGCTGTGGGATGGTGGAAGGGTTTGGAATGCGACGTGGAGCGAGACCTGCATGGAGCTCTGTGCCTCGGCGTGGGGAAACTCGGCACGGCGTGAAACGCCTCCCTGGAGCTCGTGACCTGCTTTCGTTCCGTGGGAAGGGCTTGTTGGTGCAGGATCTGGCTCGGAGGGGAGGTCTGTGCCCGCGTGGGCGATCGCTCGGGGCCCGCGGTGG
>NW_008685815.1:0-1288 GCF_000695815.1 Acanthisitta chloris | reverse complement strand
AACCCAGCAGAGAGTGCCCCTGTCCTATATAACAATTATATAACAGAATATAACTGTTTCCTCTGTCATAAGTCACTGTGCTGGAAGGAAGTTACTTGTTTCTTTCAAGAGAAAATTCATCTCAAGGGAGTTCCTGGGGCAGCATGATACATATCGAGAGTGGGAGGACCCAAATCAGCCAAGTCCTATTAAAGTTACAAACCACGGAATGAGCCATCAAGAAACTTTAGTCACATGCTTCCTCCCTCCAGCACCTTCCACACAAAGCGTTGTTCAAAGCATCTGAAACAATATTGCCATAAAGAGGACTGTGTTTTTTCAAGGGGAAGACATAAAACCAGACAGTTTAACAGATCACATGCTATTTAAATCAGTTTTACAGTTTCCAAATTCTGTCTCCTTGTGTGGCAGAGCTTGAATCTGTTTTCCCAGTTAACTAACAGCTAAACTTCTTAACAGTTTATTAACTAATCACATCTATCTATATGTGATTTTATATAACTCAATATGACTAATAAACTGGTAAGTTTAACGCCTCTGGGATTGCAAATCTGCTCATAAACAAAATCTGGTTGCTACTCATTTTACTTCAGCTGCAAAAATATTACTGTACAAGGCTTCTTTGCTACTCTGGCATTTTACCCATTCCTTTCAACACAGTGACAGATAAGAAAGAGCTCACAGCCAATGTGGATTTCGTCTTCTTCTGACCCCTGACATCTGACCCCTGAAAGCCTCGCTGTAGTTTACTGTTCACAAAAAAAGAAACCCGGCAATAAAAATAATATAATAATAGACTCTAACGATTAAAGGATTATTCTACCAGAGCAGCTTTTACTAAAGGAACACAAGCAGCACATGTAATAAACTTTACAGCAGAGTTACTCTGTAGACGGCATCACACTAATTTAGGATCCTGTCTCCAGATTCAGGTCTGCCCATCAGCTTTGTAATTCACTGTAACCACCTTTGGTTATGGTCTGCCCAGGCAGAACCCTTTCCTGGGCTTTGATACCACTGGACCACAATGGAAGCAAAATTTGGAGCCTAAGTCTTCAGGCCCTACCGTTTTCCAAACCCTCCTCTTGCTTAGTGTTAGGGATACGTCTGGGGCAGGTAGCTCAGTATGCAAGCTGCAGATTGAGCTCTCGGTGGGAGCCTGAAACTAGAGGCTGTGAACTGCCAACCTTTGGTACTAAAGGGAATGAAGATCAGTGGCACCAGTGAGGTAGACAGACACTGGTAGACACAGCAGGACCCAGAGACGCGGGAGAAGAGCTGACACTTT
>NW_008685814.1:0-2764 GCF_000695815.1 Acanthisitta chloris | reverse complement strand
GGCACACACGTGGACATACCTGGACACACATGGGGGACATAGGGACACACATGGGGGACATGGGGATACACCTGGACACACCTGGACACACCTGAGGAAAAGGAAACCTGAGGGAAATTCAGGAAATCTGAGGAGACAACTGAGGAAATTTGGGGGAAATGAGGAAATTTGAGGGAAACTGTGGAAATTTGGGGGAAATGAGGAAATTTCAGGGTGAAATGAGGAAATCTGGGGGGAAATGAGGAAATTTGTGGGAAATTCAGGAAATCTGAGGTGACAAAGGAGGAAATTTGGAGGGAACTGAGGAAATTTGGGGGAAATGAGGAAATTTGAGGGAAATTCAGGAAGTCTGAGGGGAAATGAGGAAATTTGAGGGAAATTCAGGAAATCTAAGGGGAAATGAGGAAATTTGGGGGAAAAGGAGGAAAACAGAGAAAAGGAGGAAAACTGAGGGGAAAATGAGGAAAACTGAGGGGAAAAGGAGGAAAACTGAGGGGAAAAAGAGGAAATTTGGGGAAAATGAGGAAATTTGGAGGGAAAGGAGGGAATTTGGGGGAAAAGGAGGAAATCTGGGGGGAAATGGGGAAATTCTGGGTAAAAATCAGAATAACTGAGGGGAAAAAAGGAAATTTGGTGGGGAAATGAGGAAATTTTGGGGAAAGGGAGGAAATCTGAGGGAAAATTATGAAATCTAAGGTAAAACAAGAAAAACTGAGGGGAAAAGGAGGAAATTTGGGGAAAATTCCGGAAGTCTGAGGTGAAACTGAGGGAATTTGGGGGAAACTGAGGAAATCTGGGGGGAAATGAGGAAATTTGTGGGAAATTCAGGAAATCTGAGGTGACAAAGGAGGAAATTTGGAGGGAACTGAGGAAATTTGAGGGGGAAACTGAGGAAATTTGGGGGGAAATGGAGGAATTTCCAGTGGTCCCAGTGCTCCCAGTGCCCCCAGTGCTCCCAGTGCCGTTCGGGGTGTGCCGGGAGGAGTTTGGGGGAGAAGCAGCAGATTTGGGTCCCCTCACCCATGGCCCCTCCCCACAGGCCCCGGTGGCCGTCTCGGTGTCCTCATGTCCATCCCCATGTCCATCCCCATGTCCTCATGTCCATCTTGGTGTCCTTATGTCCATCCCCATGTCCATCTTGGTGTCCTCATGTCCATCCCCATGTCCATCTTGGTGTTCTCATGTCCATCCCCATGTCCATCTTGGTGTTCTCATGTCCATCCCCATGTCCATCTTGGTGTTCTCATGTCCATCCCCATGTCCATCTTGGTGTTCTCATGTCCATCCCCATGTCCATCTTGGTGTTCTCATGTCCATCCCCATGTCCATCTTGGTGTTCTCATGTCCATCCCCATGTCCATCTTGGTGTTCTCATGTCCATCCCCATGTCCATCTTGGTGTTCTCATGTCCATCCCCATGTCCATCTTGGTGTTCTCATGTCCATCCCCATGTCCATCTTGGTGTTCTCATGTCCATCCCCATGTCCATCTTGGTGTTCTCATGTCCATCCCCATGTCCATCTTGGTGTTCTCATGTCCATCCCCATGTCCATCTTGGTGTTCTCATGTCCATCCCCATGTCCATCTTGGTGTTCTCATGTCCATCCCCATGTCCATCTTGGTGTTCTCATGTCCATCCCCATGTCCATCTTGGTGTTCTCATGTCCATCCCCATGTCCATCTTGGTGTTCTCATGTCCATCCCCATGTCCATCTTGGTGTTCTCATGTCCATCCCCATGTCCATCTTGGTGTTCTCATGTCCATCCCCATGTCCATCTTGGTGTTCTCATGTCCATCCCCATGTCCATCTTGGTGTTCTCATGTCCATCCCCATGTCCATCTTGGTGTTCTCATGTCCATCCCCATGTCCATCTTGGTGTTCTCATGTCCATCCCCATGTCCATCTTGGTGTTCTCATGTCCATCCCCATGTCCATCTTGGTGTTCTCATGTCCATCCCCATGTCCATCTTGGTGTTCTCATGTCCATCCCCATGTCCATCTTGGTGTTCTCATGTCCATCCCCATGTCCATCTTGGTGTCAGGTGTCCATGTCCATCCCCATGTCCTCATGTCCATCTTAGTGTCAGGTGTCCATCCCCATGTTCTCATGTCCATCCTGATGTCCATCTTGGTGTCCCCATGTCCATCCCCATGTCCATCCTCGTGTCCTCATGTCCATCCCCATGTCCTCATGTCCATCTTGGTGTCCCCATGTCCATCTCCATGTCCATCCTGGTGCCCTCATGTCCATCCTGGTGCCATCATGTCCATCCCCATGTCCTCATGTCCATCTTGGTGTCCCCATGTCCATCCCCATGTCCATCCTCGTGTCCTCATGTCCATCCCCATGTCCTCATGTCCATCTTAGTGTCAGGGGTCCATCCCCATGTTCTCATGCCCATCCTGATGTCCATCTTGGTGGCCCCATGTCCATCCCCATGTCCATCCTCGTGTCCTCATGTCCATCCCCATGTCCTCATGTCCATCTTAGTGTCAGGGGTCCATCCCCATGTTCTCATGCCCATCCTGATGTCCATCTTGGTGGCCCCATGTCCATCCCCATGTCCATCCTCGTGTCCTCATGTCCATCCCCATGTCCTCATGTCCATCCTGATGTCCATCCTGGTCACTTCATGTCCTGATGTCCATCCCAATGTCCATTCTGGTGTCCTCATGTCCATCCCCATATCCTGATGTCCATCCCAATGTCCATCCTGGTGTCCTCATGTCCATGGTGATGTCCATCTTGGTGTCCTCATGTC